>NC_056700.1:10896666-11116209 GCF_018831695.1 Puntigrus tetrazona | reverse complement strand
AGCTCGCCGTCGCTGCTTACCAATGTCTCGGTGCCAGTGTATTTGAAGAGATACGCATGCGCCGCTAGCCAGCAGTCCATGTTAACCTGCTCTCAGCCTTACTAAAATGGCTCCTTGGAAGCCTAAAACTGCAGGGAAAATGTATGATATATGCCTCCGTAAAGCTGGCCTTACCTCTCTTCCGACGGGAAGGAACAATAAACACCTCGAGCTCCAGCTGGCGGCCGTCACGCGTCCCGCCTTGCTCACGCACGCAGAACAGAGGGGAGGCTGTGGACTTCACCAGAGTCTAGTCACTCTAACCGCCTGTGTCAGGTCAATGTATGTAAATCGAGGCAGAGGGACGCAGTGTCATAGACGCTTTGACATAAGAGAATCGTGATAACTTACAAAAAAAGTCTAGAATTGGTGATTTTGATAAAGTGAAAGTAGGTAGACTCCTGTAGGGGTCCACTTTCTGTGGAATAAGCATCCCTGAAAAACTAACAGCAAGCCTAAGCATTCTCTCAGATTTGTTTATACTAGTTTGCTGTAGTATAGCCTGGTAAGGGTCAGGCGTAGAATAGACAATGCGTATTTTCTAGTTGCTGCACGTTATAAGATATATACTGGATTATGAAGAAGCCGCTACTGACAGAGCTTACAAATGATACACAAAAAGGCTCAGCCAGAACTGGGAGACAACTATGCATGGCGAGTTAATAACAATCTAGTAAAAATAGCAGACTTCTCTCAGTGCCATAAACAGGACTTCTTACGTTCATTTAGTTCAACAAACCCAACCCCTGCCACCTCAGTTTTTAGCAGAATAAATATTTTCTTATTTACCTTTGCATGGGTTTGGCCCAATTGCATGCTCTCTAACGTCTCTAGCGCTTGTTGTATAACTGCTTCTTTAGACCCTACCTCTAGTAGAAGAGATGTAGGTTCCCTAAAACAGATTCATACAACTAAACTCTATTCCAAGTTCCTGCAATACAAAACAAAAACAATGAATTCTAGGAATTGTGTAGTGGGCAAAGCCCCTATTTACCACATTTTATAACATCTATAATCACAATATACAATCAACAACTGGTTTAGAAGTCCCCACCATACATTTTTTCAATAATCTGTTGTTTAATCCTAATTGTATTTTTTAATATTGGCTCAACACACTCCACTCAAGGTAAGCAAGGTGGAGAGAGACACGTTTCACTGTGTTACACCAACTATCCTTTAATTAGAGATGTTTTGAAAGAAAATGATTTGGATATTGTTAAAGTTTAGTAAGAAAAATGTTTGCTGATGCGTCTCTAGGCATTACTGTCTGATTCTCCTTTTTGATGATGGGTCATACATGTGCTCAGCCAATCAGTCAAATCTGTAGGTGCTCAACAAAAGCACACTATTGTAACAAGAGTAGAGTTAGGTTATTGATACATGGGCAACATTTATGGAGCAACATTGCTTTGGGCACTTTCTATCTGAATATTTTAGACTCAGTCATGGGGCATTCTGTATTACTCTCTCTTTGCTCCATTGGTAGTAACTCATTTCCCAAAGTTACCCAGCAACATTATTCAAAAAGTTGAAATCCATCATGAGTCATGAATCATCAGCCTAGACTCACATTGTCTTCTCACCTGCCTATATATGATGTCCTTGGGCGTCCCCATAAAATATTTCCCTCTTGATTACAATGTATGTTTCTAGTAACAATCCCAATATATATATTTCCCCGTAATGAAATGCAGTTTTCTGAAGTACTTCTATATGACTTGTTGCTATCTCTTACCATGCACGCTATCGTGAGAGGGCTCAAAGGTCCATTCATATTCACCCGAGGTTTCCTGCTGCTGCCCCACAAGGCTAAGTTTCTCTAGATTATGTGAATCTTTTTGTATTTTGTGGAGAGTGGTTAGCGACTGGCTTTCGATATATGCATTGCTGATTTTTGGCATTTAGAAATGCCATTTTTTTGTATGCAATCTCTATGAGAATATTTTATACACAACCATGATCCTTCCTCTATCACTTACTAATTTGCTTATTTATAACAGAATTTCAACTTAAGTGTTTTAAATGTGCTTCAAAACAACCATACTACTTTTATTGTGAAAAACTGTAAATTATTAAACTAATATTAATTTTCTATAAGTATCCCAAGTTAGAGAAGGAAGAACATCACAGCAGCCAAAAAAATTAAGTATAAAACTTAATTTAATCAAGTTGAAAATATACAAAAGTTTCTAGCCAGGTATTGGCTACATGCTTGCTGCAAACATTCTCCTCAATAAATATCATTTTAGTATCTCTTTAAATGCATAGCAGCTTTTATTATTTCAAACAGTGTAGGAAACCATTTTCATGCAGAATTAAATGCCAACCTGTTACATTTTCTTAATTAGAGTAACAAAATTAACACACAAACTTGTTCTCATTCAACAGCAAGAAGGCTCATGAAAGCCATCAGCGCCACACAGACCATTAATCTGCTTTCACTTTTAGGAAGGTGAGATGATGGGAATATATATATCATCAATGCATCCAATCATGGGAAAATGTATATAATAAATTGCGTGCATTTGCAAATTTGAGTTTTCTGCCAATTTTGTAATAAAAGATAAATCTTGTTTCAGCTTGCATTAAGATGATTTCTCTTTTTCTGGCAGACAATTGTTACGGTTTTATATAAAAATGCAACTTAAATGCAATTATAATCCATATTTACCATCCTGGAAACAAAACTAAATACCTTACATTTATTTGAAATTAGCCAATAAAATGTACAATTCTGTCAAGTTTCAGTTCAGTAGTCTCAAACTCCAATTTGCTGGAGGGCCACACAGCTCTGCAGAGTTTAACTTCAAACCCAGCCCCAACTACTACTGGGCTTAAAAGAAGTTCTAGTGATCCAGAAGAGCTTGATCAAGCTAGACTGCAAAGTCGTTGATTAGGCCTAAACTGTACAAACATTTCCTTGTGGCCTCAAAGAAATTGAGTTTGAGACTCAAATGAACTAAACATTTATGTTATATATGTTCTCTGATGAATTAAATATGGGTGCATCTGATTTAAAATACTTTTTAGTTTTTATTTGGGTGAAATTCAAAAACTTTTCCAGAATCAGATTGTAGCATTCCCTCCATTTCAGCAATCAAGTATGTCTTTTTCATTTCTTAATACGTCGCACAGTTAAAAGAATAAATTTCCAAAGCCTATCCATCAAACTGATAGCAAGTTATTTCTTATTCAGACTGACAGGATTCCAAGTCATGATTAACCATACTCCAGTGTCCAGTGGTGCTCTTCCGATTAAGTGCTTTGCTCTTAGGCCACATTAGTGGTGTCCATAAAACCATTACCCACGCATGAAAGAGCAGGCCCGATGTACTCAAGCCTCCTGTTTACAATCTCAATTTTAATTAATTTATTAGAACAGCCTGCAAGATTTATAATGTACTGTGTATGTAATTATCTAATGAGGGGAGACACACCATGTTATGAGATTTTACCCTAGAGACATTTGCTTAAAGTACCATAGATGACCTTAGATATTGTTAAACTAGGTAAGATAATACAAACTTTAATGGAGTTTTTTTTTATTATATATAAGCGTATGCCTTCCATTTAGACTTCTGAAGAGAATGATTTGGGAGGAGAAAGTCTATAGTGTATCTCACTTTTTAAAGAAGTCAAAATCTTTTTAAATCACCCTAGCTCTTCTTCTTCATCAGAAAAGGTTTGGAGAAATACAGAATTAAATCAGTTGATCCTTGCACTGAATCTTCACTGCAGTGTTGGGGTGTAAATCAGAATAGGAGGGGGTAACTTAAACTCTTTCTGCCAGAATATGAGACAAATGCTTCCTGTAGAAGTCCATCCTACTGTTGCCCTCACACAACAAGCAGGATGTCTCTCCTGGAAGTAAGACCAGATTTTAGCAAATATCATGGATGTTACCAGACCCTCATATGTACAAGCTCAAAGCATTGACACCTAAGCGTTTTTTCTCAGAGGATGGATTTGTTTGCTGCATGACTCATTTCTAAGCAGAGTCAAAGCAGAGGTGAAGTGATTTGGCTCTTGCACTTATTTATAGTCATGTAACCGATGTATCTCATTCCTGGACTCTAGGCAGGCTGTCATATCTTGCAACGATATCCACTAGAGGACAGTCCTGTAATCTAGTAGACCTTCCATTCAAGACAAAGGAATTATATTTGTTCAGTGAATGAATTATTCAAGTATTCAGATAGATCTCAAATTCCCTCAATCCCCTGCACTGAACATATATCAGACACACTTCCCTGATCATTTGTTTATTTTGATGCCTGCCAATGCAGATTTCCAAATATATCTGATCAAAAAAATGTCAATTTAATTATAGAAGATGCCAGGGTCACATGACAGCCCTGTTCTACTCCTGAGCTTTTGGGAGATCAAATCGACCTACTTTAATTAATTAGGTAGTGATTGCACTTTGTATGATGTGCTGCCTTTAATTTTTAGAAAAATTAGGGTCAAAGTAGTTTACTTAGTATAAATTCAAGGCAATGTGACAAACTAGAGTCTTCTACCTCCTCGAGTTGCACATTTTACCCATCTGGGTCAGTCAGTGCATCTCGGAGACTTGCAGAATAGACATAAATTCATTTTGTTGGAAGTTCAAACTGTGCTTGATAGCTTAAGCTACTGTTGTCTAGCTGATAAAATATGACATTTAGCATTGTAGAATGAAGATAAGATTTGGACATTGCTGACAAATAACCACAAGGTCTCCCTGCAAACTTCCTGATTAAAGTCAGTAGAGCTGTCTCTATGGACAGTTTAAGGAGGAATAATAACCATAGGCTAAAGAGAGGAGAAGCCACTGTGTGGGCCCCTCTCATCCCTACACTTGAAAACACCATCAGCAACATGCAAAGCAAGCAATAACAGACCTTCCTCTCTTCTCGGTCTCGCCTTATCCACCTCCCCTGGTGGGTGTTTTCTTAACTACACCCATTTCCCTCCATTGTTGTAGTGAGACTCTCCAAGAGCAACATCACTCCTGGGCATTCTCAAGCAATGTGCACTATGCTTCATGTATGACTGTAAACCAGGGCCAGACTGCTGAGCTGTTTCTATGGTACTACATGGGGCTTAGGCCAATCACACATGGCTCGTGGGGCCGTGTGGGACATAGTAGCTAAGAGGAGTAAGTTTGTAGATTTACTTTTTGGCTTTTGGTACAGAGAGAGAGAATAGCTTTCCCTAGAGAGCGCAGGAGAAGAGAGCTCATCACTTTGTCTGGCGGAATGATACGGCTAGTTTCCTGTTAGCTGCAGTCTCCAGCGTGGACACTGAGTCTTTGAAGCTATTAGGTTGAATCCACTTCCATGTGTTATGCTGAACCACTTTCTTATGTTTTATACCAGGGAGAAGTAGGCAGCGGCGGGAGAGGAATTCACCCTGAGAAACAGGAGGTCAGAAAGGAAATAGTTTTTTGGGTCCTGCTCCCAGGACAGAAACGAAGTTATACTGAAAGAACTCCAGTTACTATAGCAGAATGTGCTTATAGAGGAACCCGTAACTACTCCTGGCAAAAGATAGAGGCTGGACTGGGGCTGTAGAAGGTAAAATTCAATGACAGAATCACTGGCTAATTCCTCCTCTTTTATGAAACATGAAACTTTCATTGTCACACACCACGCATCAGGAATTACTTCCAAATACAACCCCATCTCTCAATTACTGCTAATTCTTTAAATACACAGACAAGATTAGACTACAGCGATCTGTGATCTATCGCATTCAAATGCACGACCATAAGAACAACCTACAGAAAGTGTTTTTATAAAAAAGTGCAATGATTAAAAAAATATAGGCAACTGCATAATGCTTAGTTGTATAACCAAAGAAACTATATTTAGACCAAGATTTATTTCTTTTTTTGTAGAAAATCTTCTTTCCAATCTTGTATTTCTGTCTGTGTCTTTAATATGTTTTCTTTACTAGTATGAGTTTTTAGAGACAAAGCAAATGCATAGTGAATAGTCAAAGAGAAGAGAGGTGAGTAATGCATATAGAAAAGCAGCTGAGGTGTAAAGATAAAAAAAAAAAAACCCAAAAGAACAAAAAACAAAACCAGGCACATCCACCATCCCCTTTCCATGTCTGCTGGCTTCTAATGGGCTGCTCTGTAAATGACTTTTGGGCACTAGGAGCTCTGGCAGCCTTTATTTGAATTGGGCAACATTAGGACAAAAAAAATGGACTCACTGTTTATTATTCCCAATATTTTATTGGCCACAAATTATCCCATGGTGCAAAGAAGTTTGGTGGTACAAAAGAAGTTTCTGGGAGTTGGAGGAGCATGCTAGTGGGTGTGAATCAAGGACAGTGTTATCTCATGAGATAAGTATGCTTTGATAGCGTGCATTAGAAGAAAATATAATCACCATTTAAAGGTTGAATTGAATCAAAGATTTTGTCTTTTGTGCTTAAATTCAAGGTGTTAGATAGGAGTCTTCATGTTCCTGGGAGCCAGATGGATGCAGTACTCATTCCCATAAACCTGCTCTTAGGAGGCCCATATGGCTCAAGTGGGCTTCTGGAGGTGGGAAGCAACCCCAACTATATCGTTTGCAGGACTGTGAAGTCATTAGCAATGGTCATGCTATGAGGATCATGCTCAAGTCCAAATCAAATTATAACATGCTGAACATTCACTAAAATGATCCTTCAAGCCATTATTACTTTCTGCCTTATTTTACTTAACATGCCATTCATAAGCTTTTCACAGCTAAGCCAAAGAAAGTTCCAAAAAGACAGAAGAGATGTGGCAAAAGTACCATGAAACACCAAAAAGAACTTTACTCATGCTTTAACATTTTAAATTATATTTAAAAATTACATTCTAGCTTTCCGATGTATAAGTGGATGTTTAGCACTATAAAAATTGATGGAAGTTTTCAAAATCAGCACGCCATATATTAGGCTCTGATTTTTTCCAGTGCTGGGTAGTTTTGAGTGGCCATAGGCGGGAGTCAATCCTTAGATGAAACAACCTTATGTAGAAGGTACTAGCAGCACTGAGTTTTTGCATCTTCTCAATGAGAGCAATTTCATCCTTAAATCTCCCACTTTTACTCCATACAGGTTTTTTCTAATTTCAAAAGATAATGTAGGGTGCACAGAGTCAGGTTCCAGGGTTATTATACTAAAAAATAAAAGACCATAAAAACCGATCAGAATAACACTTGTTTTGACCATCTCACATATTAACTAATTGGCTTAGGCGTTTGCCTGTTAATAGCGTGTTGGCGGTTTATTTGTACTCTATGAAGATCACGCATTCTGCATGGGCATGTCTCTACGTTCCAAGTCCCACCCAACACTAAACACTTAACAATTATCTTATTAACTAATAAACATGGAATTAGTAGTTTATTGAGGCAAAGTCAGTTATTGATTTGTTAATGGCGAAAATTGAAAGGCGAAGTGCCGACCAAAAATGCTGACCAACTGATGTCAAATAATAATAAAAACGTATTATATTTCAGCTAGTTTCAAAAAAAGAATTTCTATTTAGAATTTAGCATAGTTTGATGTAACTAAAATTACAAACTGAAATGCAAAAAATAATAAACTATATTGAAATTTAACAAACTGAGATTTATAAAAACTGATAAAAAATGACAAGCTAAATACAATCAATTTGATTTAATCTCAAAATATCAACAGAAACTATAAGTATCTCAGTTATGCTTAAAAAGGCACAGGTTAGGCAGCCTCATTTGATCAGATTTGTGAGGTAATGGGCCATTTAAAATATGAAATTTATATGTTAACAGCTTCTATACTTTAATCATCTAGTTTTCACAAATACTGACGTTCTTATGTTTCAAAAATATCAGGCATTGTAATTGCTGGATTTATCCATTTAATGGATTTGCCCATTATCTGGAACATGATGACAATTAAATAATGACATAATTTTCATTTTGGCTCCTGAACTATCTCTTTAACAAGAGCACATTAGTGGCATGACAAGATGTTTTGCTTTTCTAGGTCACGGAGAGGGTTAAATAACATAAATCTGCTATATCTGTGGCAAACCAGCTCATGTGCGCTCAGCTTGTTTCCAATGCCATTTCATCCTGTTCCCTTTCCGTGGCCTACGTAATGCTGTCTCAGTTGTGACTGGGGTCCTCTCCCGAGTGACCACGAGTATGAACTAAGCAGTGCGCTTCCACTGGGCAAAAGAGAACCAGAGGATCTGGAGCACACTGTCAACTTCAAGGCTTTTCCTATGGAGGTCAGTGTCCTCCGTCAGTTCATCATTTTCTCCTGTTTGTTCTCATACCCCTTTCACGATGTTAGAGGGACGGACTAAAACAAGTCCGCTTCACACCACATACCTCAGCGATACATATTTATTTTGAGGGCCTATATTAACAGGTCACAGCATTACTCTGCCATAAGCAAAGCACACCAGCGTTGTCAGGCGCTTTGTCCATTTGACTTATGAGGAATGGAGTGTTTTTAACTACAAAACCATAAACTAAGAGCCCATCCACATCAAAAACAACAATACCACATGCTCTAAAGAGGATTTATCATCAAGTGATCTATTCAAATCACCTGTTCCTGGCATCTGCTCTCCTACTCCTAGTCGTCTGTACAGGAGGAGAGAGATGAGGACCAGCTCTTAACGCGGTTACCATGTTTATCAACCTGTTACCATATCAAGTTTTCTCAGGTTGTTGGCACAACTCACAGAGTCTAATCCAGTCTTTTGACACAACACAGAGAATTATGCATCATCGCCTTTATAATTTGGCATGCTTTGAATATGTTTGTCATTTTAGAGTTACAGAGTTTGCAGATCACTCAGTAGTGATGAATATCTCCCACAGCTTCATCTCTCATCCACTTGGGACTCTACATTTATTCAACAGCGTGACGAGGCCATGGGCAGAAAAAGGCATCCTTATCATCGCCTGTTTGTGCAGGGTATCACCCCTCCACGTGGGAAGTCATCATCAACAAACTACCTAATAGCTCTGGCTATTGCAGAAAACATGATTTAATACAAGAAAGCCTTTCAAGAAAAAGGCATTTTTAGCGTCTCTGCAGAGAGTCAGCTGACAGCAAAGGTGCTCTAATTTGTAGATTAAGGGAAGGAACTCACCTTGGGCTGAGAGGCCATCACCAGGCGTCCTGCAGGACTTTTTGCAGTATAAGGTGAGCAGAAGAGCTGGCTCACTAGAGACAACAGCCAAAATACCACTATATACTTGTGACTGATTTTTTTTTTTTTTTTTTTTTTTATGCCTATGTGTGTACAGGGAAAGACAAAAATAATTCCATGTTTTAACCCCAACACGTTACTGCCTGGTAAATTACGTTTTGATATTTACTTTTTTTTATTTACGCGTTTGGTATTTGATCTTTGCTGACAGTATCTTGATGTATATTTGTTAAAGAGTTACCAGTGTGTGTATCTGACTGTCTCCGTTGGTGTGTCTGCCTCCTCAGATCCTCTCTAAGAGATTACTGGGTGAGGCTCTTTAACCACACTGCCTGTGCAGTGAGAACGTCACTGGATTCTTTACCATTACTCCGCTTACCATCTCTCAGATGCAGGCTAACACTCTTCACAGCTATTGTTAAATATATATATATATATATATATATATATATATATATATATATATATACATATATATATAATATATATTTCAATTCAATGTACATTTACTAAAAAATTGAACACGTTGATAACACATAATAGGGAAATCATAAACCTGAACTGACATGACTTGAACAGAGTGGGGTTAACCACAGTGATATACATCATAAGTTGAAAGAACAATATATGCTGTTTGTCTGCAACTACTTTTATCTTTTTGATCTCAATGACTGGCAGAGCAGGGTACTTTCAACGTAGAAGCCAGTCATATATTGATTATGAAGTCAAACGCCAGAAAGCAGGTCAGGGTCTTGTCTGTGTTTGATGACTATAATAACTTAGCGTTGTTATAAATCGTTCCTTTTTCGGATTAAGTCAACATGCAGCACTGATATGTTATCCCAATTTTGACTTGAGCAGGTATATGACCTGCTTGTGTTATGACTTCAAACAAATACTTCAGACTATTATAAGTTCGTATGGGAGGGGAAAAATAGAAAAGCTAAGAAAATACTTTATCAAGTTTCTGAAAAACTTACACCCGTAGTCAGTATCTAACACTCACATAAGAAATAAGAGTTACCTCATCAACAGTGTTCTGCCATGTTTTAAGTCAAACTAATTTTATTTCTATAACATTTTTCCACAACATTTTTGTATAGCAGCCTAAGATCAAGGTGTTAATGTTTAGAATATCTTTTATCTGTCACTCAATATTTTATGACAAATACAAGCAATCAAATTTATTAACACTATATATATATATATATATATATATATATATATATATATATATATATATATATATATATATATATATACTGTATAATCTATAGTAATAAAGTATAATAAAAGAAATAAAAGTAATAAAGCCATAAAACCTGGTTGTTAATATAGTTACATTATTTTGTAAAAGAAATAAAAACATGCATTAGTTGAGATTTGCAATACTGTATGTATTGCTTTATATCCTTTATTTATGCAGATAAAGTTAGATTGATACATATCTAAACTGTATATAAAACTTACGTGATAATACTTTCACATAACTATATAGTATATATAGCCTTTATGCCCACACTGTATGTATGCAGGCAAAGTGTCATGTGTATGTTGAGTTTTTTCTTTTTCTTTAGTCTTCCCTGCCTTATTTGGTTCTTTCTGTCTGTCCTCCTGTTTGTGATTGTTAGTTAATTAGTTCCCGTCTGTGTTTGTCTAGCTGTTTCAAGTTCTCCCAATTATGTTCTTGTGTTTTAAACCCCTGTCTGTTTAGTTCTACTCACGCTAGTCATAAAAAGTAGTATTTACGTGTGACTATTTGTATTAAACTCTCTTTATTGGAGAGCTCATGTGTTCCTCTTCTGTTTGGAAGATAATATAGATTACATTTTTTTTGTGACATAAACAATCAAGTAGCTTACTTTTAATATACATCACCTGAAAGTTGAATAGAGAAGCTTTTTATTGATGTATTGATTATGTTAGTATAGGACAACATTTGGGCAGAGTACAACTATTTAAAAATCTTTATATTTAAGGAATCTTAAGGAATTTGAGGGTACAAAAAAAGTTGCATTTAAAGTTGTTAAAGATTTGCTTTATTTACCCATACAATTACTATTGCATACTATTGCTTGTGCTACTTAAGACTAGTGGTCAAGTCACATTTATGGTCAGGTGTGTTTTATTCACCCACCCATTGCCCACTGCCAGAAACAGTTAATTTTGGCCCGGCTCACATGCACCTCCCACTGTAGTGCACAGGTGAATGCTGGCCTTCTTTCAATTAACATTCAACACTTCTCTCTGCCCCCAGATTGAAGAGTTTCTGAAGTACGTCTCAGGTCCCATATTAAAGGAGCAGAGCTCCAGAAGGCAATGATGGGATGCTGGGGGACAACTTCAGACCACACCCAGCCCTGAGCGACAGGGTGGTCAGGGCAGCCTCCCAGTAAACCCCTGCAGGATCCATTTTAATCAGCCATGGGTAAATTTCTTTTCAGGAGATTGTATTCTGTTTCTTTTGTTTATTCAAGCAGAGCGCCCTCATTTATGAGCATAATGCGCATTGAGAAGCATGTATGGCTTGGCTCCTCTTTGTAAAGGAGGAGTTAGATTAGGCTCTCAGCATTAGCTGATTAAATGCCTCATTGTCTGGTCTGGATCAAGAGCCCACCTGGATTTTTCCAAATGCAACCTGTTAGTACTTCCAGAATTAAACCAAACTGAAGATTCATCTCCATATGACCAATATTCTACACAAAGCTCCTGCTTAGTGTGCAGTCGTTTAATGGAAATAGGCCAAGTTCTCTTAGCAGTATTAGCCTCACTATACAAAAAGAGTGCTGCAAGGGTTAGCGTAATAGAGTAACCCACTTCCTTCTGATCTAGGACTAGCTGCACTGCATTGTGTATAGATGTCTATTTCTAGAGCTCTCAAAGGGACACCTGGTCTGCCTGCATATTACTCATTTTAAAATGGGACTTTGAGCAGGCTAATTTAGGCCATGATGATGCACTGCTACTAAAATTGTCTAATGACGTAATCCAGAGTAATCTAAAGTATTACTACACTTCTTTTAAAGGTTCTAGAAAATATGCAGAAAATGCAAGATAATGCATCACAATAATCCTGTCAATCATTTAACATCTTGTGAAGTAATCCATAATAATGATTTCTCCAGTGAAAAAGTCCATCCCCTGTTGTTCTCTCTACTCCATAAACCACAGACGTATTTGATCAGCACTGTTCTGGACTCTCTTGATCTACACATAGTCCTCTCTGATTCTGGGCCCTGTTTCAATGAGGAAGTTCTACCAACTCTGAGTTTAAACTTGAACTCTGAGCTGACTTAATGAGAGATTAAAACCTCAGAGTTTCTAGTTTCAGATCGTCTGAATTATGTCAGTTTACTCAACTCTGAGTAGGCTGACTCTGAGTTTAGCTCTGAGGTTTTTGGCTATGAAAAGCCATGATCAGTGGAGCGCGAAATTACAATTCACCATGGCAACAGCTACAGCCAAAAAGACGCGTCTGCGTGCGCACTTCCATCAATGCATAACTGTTAAAATATCAAGTGAAAACTGTAAATTATTGAACTAATGTCATTTTAAAAAGTACACACCACAAAAAATTAGCGTTGGCTAAATTACTTTTACATATCAAAAATGCACTTTGACATTAAATATTGCCATTTTAATTAAATAATTTCTAATCCAACTTGTTAAATTTCTTAATTAGATTAGAAAATATCTTACTCATCATCTTAAAGGAACACTCCACTTTTTTGAAATGGGCCCATTCTCCAGCTCCAGTCTCCACTTTTACTTAAAAATCTGCCTACAGTGTGCATCGCCAATGTTTTACCACTAAAATGTAAAAACATTTAATTTATTTAATGAATTAATAAAATTATTATTAAAAATAACACAAGATTTCAGTTTCCCTCATTTCAGGGTTAACCTACTCAAGAGTTTTTACTTAACCTCCTTTTCTGAAACAGGCCCCAGATGACTGGAGAATGCAATATTATTACATTAACATAACGTGCAGCTTTTTGCTTTTAGTGCTTATAGTGATACTGTTTTTAGC
This sequence comes from Puntigrus tetrazona, assembly GCF_018831695.1. Lineage (NCBI taxonomy): Eukaryota > Metazoa > Chordata > Actinopteri > Cypriniformes > Cyprinidae > Puntigrus > Puntigrus tetrazona. The sequence continues at coordinate 11,102,956 of NC_056700.1, read as the reverse complement.
GAGCTACAGCACAAATGAGCAGTTTTCCGTTTGTTTGAAATAGCGATGAAATAATGTTATTCACCTCAGATCTGATTAATTAAATAGATTCATACTATGAGCTGTAAGAAACCACAACAAACAAACCCTTCAAAAACAGAGCAGACTAGGTCAAGTGTGTTGCAATCTTCTGCAAACCGTGGTCATGAGCTGTCAGTAAATCAGACTGAAGTCCGGATGTAAATTAGCTCAATCAATACTAACAAGTAAAACTGATGTCAACAGATTAGGCAATTATATATCTCCTCACTAATTGCTTTTGAAAGATCTTCTGACTCTCCTCTTACTACAAGACAAATTAGTAATGTTAAGACTGTTTTCACTTCTGCTGCATGTTTTCTGTTTTGTTTTGTTTTGTTTTGCCTCACATATGTATTTTTTATAATGACACATACACGTTGCTCTTACCTCTGTCTTTAATTCTCTCCCCCACTTCTCTCTTCTCCATACACACTACTTCCTCTGTGCTGAGTAACAGAGAACACATGCATGACAAGCTGATGAATGCACAGTGAGATATTGTTCAGGTGTAATGGATATCTAATGGTCACATGACTGCCTCACAAATAAGAGTTGTGTGGTTAGCATGAGAATTAGGGATCCACAGACCCTTATTCTCTTGCAACTTTAACAATGTGCAGAATGAAATGAAAAAAAAGCCCCAGTCTAAAAGTATGCTTGATATGGCCTTTTATTATATATATATACAGTCTATCTATCTATATCTATCTATCTATCTATCTATCTATCTATCTATCTATCTATCTATCTATCTATCTATCTATCTATATACAATATATAAATATATTTACATGTATGTAGCATGTACACTTAAACTTGTTTTCTTCTCTAACAGAAATTAGAATGATGAAGAACTAGAGATGAAGGCTCTACAATGTCCTGGCTAAAGTGGACGTTCATCACTACCTGTAGAGTTGCTTGGGCCTTGTTTTGTAGTTAACCTTCCTGAGTAAGCTGCATTTACTGTTCATTTAAAAACACAATTATACTGGATTTCATGTAAACAAGTGGAAGCCAGCGAGCATGAAGAGAAGCCTGGAGATAAGCTTGTATGGTAAAGTGAAGGAGAATATTAACGCTTGATGATTTTTTTTTAGAATGCTGCAATTAAGAACTTTAACAATATGTATGTAGCATGTGTGTAATCCTATAAATGTGGCTTTATGGGAATATCATACCACACAGTACAATACACATGACTGACACGTAACGTAGGCAGAACAATTCCATGCAATATTTGACTATTTTTGATATTCTGATACATAATTTGATACGGTCAGAATCAGTCTAGTCATAACAGAAGGTATATATGCTTGTATGTTGAATGCTTTTAAATATTAGGACTGAAATAAATTCATGATGTTGAATGAACTGATTCAAGCTCCAACGACTGGATTCATGCACATATATGCACAACCATAAACATATATTATCCTGTGTTTAATGTTTGTTCTAAATGTATTCTAATAGTCTATGTGTAGATAGTTTTGCTTGGATCTGCATTCAGGGCACAGCAGGTGGCATCACGGCAGTTTAATAGATAACTAGTCTATTGGTCTTTTATTATATTGCTTTACACAACTTTTTTAGCAATGCTGTACAGCGAAAAAGGAAACACGATTCACTGACAGATATATGACTGTATGTCATGTTATTTCTGAAACCTGAAAAGCCACAGACTTTGCTGTTCTCGTGGGAAACCACGTTCAGCTGGAAAGAACTGCTTATGCATACCTTGAAAACCCCCTTGTCATCATAACGATTGACATGTAAGGAGTAAGTATATGCCTGACATTTGCAATAGAAAGCACAGTGTCACTTCTATGAGATGCTCACTGGATATTCGGGGAGAAGTGCTCATGTCCAAGACGCATAGGGCAGACGTATTTGTTCTTATGTCTTTCAAATAAAGTTAACGTTGATGCTTTTATATTTTTATGTTTTCAATCTGAGCGTGTTTTAATATGTAATGATTACATATTAAGGGCAAATGTCTCATTTTCATTTACGTTTTTTTAATTATTATTTTATTATTATTTTGGCTTTCACGATAACCTTACTGATGTTTGGAGTGACTTATTTGAATTTAATACTTTGGTTTCATATAATGAATATTTGCTTCAACCGAGCAACATCATACCTCAGTCTAAACACAAAGCTACAGCAAAGAGATGACTGTGTATTATGATGATAGTATGCTGTCATTTGGGGCTTACTGATTTTATTGTAATCGCATGACCTATTCCACTGGTCCTCGAGGAAATATTAACATCCCCCATAGCAACTACAACATGCAGCTCCACCCAACAGCTTCAAAGCCTCTAAAACAGCATATTGAAGTTCTTTGTCTTCTGAATAAAGATGATCCACACCTGTGTATGACTAAAAAGTCTAAATCTAGTTTGTTTGCATTGAAAAGGCATGCGATTGTGTTAACTAAACAGTGAAACAGTAGAAAAGAATACCACGGTAATATCCAAAGTACCATGGCACGTTCAATATCATTCAACATAGAGCAACGCGATGCTTTTAACAACACTATACCATTATTGTTAAGGTCACTTGAGCATATATATATCTCGCATGTCGCTTCAGTGTGGCTTGCTGCTGTTGGTTCACAAATGTGTCATAGATTATCACAGAAGGACTTTGGACCAAAGTGGCTGTATTTTGTCAATAGTAACAGTTGCATGAAGAGATGTAGTTCTCGTATCACTTTATGACTTTTAGATGGCTGATATAAAATTGCTTCTAGCTACCGAAGACGGCTGTGTAATATTATTTAAAGGCGCAACAGCGCCCTCCGCCGGCTGAGAAAGGAACGACAGCAACCAATATCACCGACAGCTCATTAGATGCCTTACACAAAATGAGCGCAATTTAAAGGCATTGCGAGGTTCACGACACAAAGACAGCACTGGGGTCAGCAGAATAACGTATTTATTAAAATCGCCCTGACGCTTATGGGAAGCTAATGGTAATGTCACATCACAGAGCAGAATCATCAAATCTTTAATGAGGATGCGAACGTTTATGTTGGCTCCTCATTTAAAGTTGCGGGTGAAGTGCACGAGAGGAGCTTTCATCTTCAAACACACTCGTCGAGCACATCGTCATGCTCTGACATCATGGTGAATGGTTAATTGAGGTAGTCAACCTAGTGTGTCACGCTAAATGAAGTGTTTCACTCCAGTAATCAGCAAGAAGATTCGCACAATGCCCATCAGACAGCTAATTCCTCAATCCTCTTGTCGTTATTAAGACTTGATTAGGGGGAAATTATAGCATGACAAATAAACAAGATACAGATGTTAATAGCTTTCCCTTGGGCCTGAAACAGGCAGATTATAACAATCAGTCACAAATCCTATCAGTCTAAAATGGAACAACAAACATGAGCAACAAGCGTGCACTGCGCGCGAGCACACGCGCACGCACACACGCACACGCACACGCACACGCACACACACACACACACACACACACACACTCACTCACTCACTCTCTCTCTTCTGTCAGGACTGTCCATTCATTGCTATTGTTTTTATATCTGAGCTAATGATTTTCCCTAAGCCAAACCCTCACACAGCGCTTCTTTTCTTTCTTTCTTTCTTTCTTTCTTTCTTTCTTTCTTTCTTTCTTTCTTTCTTTCTTTCTTTCTTTCTTTCTTTCTTTCAAACTCCTTAATTTACTGATTAATAATTAGGAAATTAGTTGGATTAAGAGATCTACAATATGAAAATGCGGAATAAGGCAATGCTTCATAATGACCAATAAATAGCTATAATAAGCATATACGCATCTAGTTAATAATGAAAATATGTGACAATATGCATCTAAATAAGTAGAACATAAAATCAAATCATTCAAACAAAATCAATTTTAAATTTTAGTACCAAAATTAAAGTATCACTTCATTTAAATGTACAGCACAAATTCGATGGTTATTTTGAGATTCGATAAAAATTACAATTAACATAAACTTATCTGTCAATTATTTTAAGGAATAAATTTAATTGAGGGATGACAACTAAAGTACTAAAAACGTTTAAATATGGGAAAATGAACATGTAAAATTAACTATTTCATCTCAAAAAATACATTTAAACATATTTAATAACAATAACTATTATAACACTGATATACTGTACAAATCTGGGAAAAAAAGTAATTTGGGTTCTATGTAGAATCTTTTATGGGTTCCAAATATGAGAACAATACACTTTTTAAAATTGCTAACATCACTAAATTATATTATACCAGGAATAGTTTAGTATCATTTAGAAATGACAGTTTTTATATAGTTATATTGTGAACTAGGTTTTATATATTTATTTATTTATCATTTCTACTAACAAAAAAAACCCTTTTGGTTTTAGTAAACAATAATAATCCTATAATATCAGATATTTTGTCCATTTCTAGCAATTGCACAAATGCATACACTTTCCACATTGTTCCCTTAGACCAACCCTATACTTATTCAATCTTCACTTATACTCACAAAGACGGTCTTTAAATAAACACATGCATTCTCAATATGCTTCTCTACAGTTACGTGTATGAATAGTTCTTTTATCTGGCACACACCTGTAAGCAAACAGACTGATTGTGAACACAGAAGTGGATGCATGAGCAGGGATCAGACAGTGTCTTTCTCCCTGAATGTCACTGTCCCAAATCTGCCCAAACCTGTTTTGATCAAAAATTGTGCTTCCATGCGGGAACAGAAATGACTGAAGTGTGTAACCTGGAATAATTTTATGAGCACGGATAAAAGCGGATATAAAGAAATAGCTGAAAAACACAGAGTTCCATAGTGTGTCATACAGGACTTAAAAAAACAAAAAACAAAAAAAAAAACATTTAAGCAGTAATTTGTAGTCTGATGTACCAGAGAACATAGCAAAACCATAACAGATTTATTTGGCTTAATTGGATTTTTTTTTCTGAAATAAATACAGATTCATTCCCTCTGGTCTGCTTTGAGAGGATTCTTGGCACCAGGGGGCTTAAGGCACACTTGTAGCTGCTTTAAAGAAACAGCAGGGGGAGCTCTGAGTATGCGAGTATTTCTGCTTGAACTCAGGATAGAAAGGTTTCAGGCCACGGGCCATCTAATTGAGTGATCTGCCATGACCTTTCACGGTCAGGGGGGAAATATCAGTGACAAAGGATTATTCCATCTGACATTTCTATTATTCTCCTCCCAATATTCACATGGATAGTTTATTTGTTGTTTTTGTTGCCAAAAGCACTAGGGCTTGCGTTTCAGCCACGCTTGATTAAGTTTTATCGTGCAGATTTTGCACTGGAAAAGAGTAGGACTAATTTCATAGGCTTGCATTTTAATCTAAGATGTGCCACACGCTACATGGATGTTCCATCCGTTCATTAAAAAACGGCCACGTAAAATTCAGTTCTTCATTGTTCATAATTGCAGTGACTCTAATTGATTTGTTTCATAGCAGAAGATTAGGTGGACCCAGATGTACCCTCGAGTACAGAGGTATCTTCCCCCCTTTTGTTTTGCATTAATTCACAAGTTTATTGATGTCATTCCCGGAATGACCTTTTGCTATTACAGCTTTAATACAAAAGAGCTTAAAGCCCAAACAGATGGTTGCTTCATGGGTTGAGGGACAACTCAACGCCCTTGTAAAGCTGGTGCATTTCCCGTTCGCATTACTACTCATTTTAGCAACAAAAATATACTGTACGCCACGATGGAGACAGAGGGTCCCTTTACATTCCCTCAGCACAGATATCAAATCACTACTTTCTTTTTTTCCTCGCATGTGAATAGAAAAGGACCATAGTTAAAAAAAAAAAAAAAGAGCAAGAGAGAGAGAGAGAGAAATTCCTGGGATGGAGTAGTAAATCCCAAGGGTCCCCAAAGCCCCCAGGCTACACCTCCACAGACACTCAGATGGGAAGTATTATGGAAAAAAGAATTTAATGATAAGGTGTTCTAATGAGAAAGTAGGCTACAGAAAGAAATCAGATACAGTTTCTCTAGTATATTCTGTTTGTGGACATAATATTCTGCATATAGCAGAAAATTCATATGCACCAGTGCAGATCAGCGCTTTACTGGAATGGGATACTGAAAGGGACATAATAACAACAGATATAAATCAAACAACAAAATCTAATCCATTTCACCATGACCTTTGTGCCCAAAAGAGAGAATGTGCGCAGAGAGAGAGAGAGAGAGAGAGAGAGAGAGAGAGGGAGAGAGAAAGAGAGAGGAATGACTATTGTTCCATTAAGCTGCTCTAAAAATAACTACCATTTCTAACCAATGAGCTGTGGGTTGCTATAACGTCCATATCTTTATGCCAATGAGGGAGATATAAATGTGCAGTATGGAAGAAGAGAGGGGGGGGAGGGGAGAGAGAGAGAGAGAGGAGATATTGATCACTCACTGCCAAATGGAATTGAGTGTGCTTGACAACACAGGGCTGGGGGTGCACAAGAACATGGCCTTGTAATTCTGCCCACAGGCTCCAAAAGAGAACAACATTCGGTTTGAGAATATTCAAATCATTTTTTTTTGCCGTTTGCTCTGCAATTAAATTGTGTGGGCAGTTTATACAGTTGTCAGAATCAAGCAGTAGTAAAATAAAAACAAAGTGGTTTTGTGTTTTCAGACAATATTTTTCTGTTGTAATGTAACAGTTATGGGCTCCATCAGATATGTTTGCAAATTAGGCTGTTATAACATCAGTGGCAGTTTTGGGCAGTTGAGATATGAAAGAGAATCTCAGCAGAGATTCATTATGTTTCTATTTTTAAGCAGTATCACACGAGCAAGAGCGCTGCACTACGGCGCATGCACAGTACTTTAAAAAGCAATAAATTAATAGCTCGCAATATAGCTTCAGTGATTAAAATGATTTCAGACAATGTCGAAGTGGAATGAATTGCACATCTTTGAACGACGCACAGTGCAGTGGGGGTGTTTTGTTCCTGAATGAATCAGTATTTTGAATAATCTGAGTGAATGAAGCAGTGACTCACTTGTGGATGCGGTCACTTGTTTTGTTCCTGAATGAATCAGTGTTATCGAACACATGGGTTGAACGCATGATTCAGTGATTTGCTCATAATGACACTTGTTTCTTTCCTGAATGATTCAATGTTTTATAAAAATTGGCTGTAAATGACTTTCATATTGACAGTCTCTGGTTTCTGTTTAGAATGAATCGCTTGTGAATGCATAGACAATGGCTGCATCCAAAATTGCATATTACTTGAGTAGGTGTTTTGAATAGATAATTACCTTGCAACTATATTCATAAAGAGTATGAATTTAATCTGGATGTACTACATTTGCAATGTTGTCATTATCATGTGACATACCAGTGTCATTCACAAATCCTCTACTGGATGGTAAAATGTCCATCATATGCTGTAAATAGTAGGTAATTCAAGCACTTTTTGCCAACTATATTATGAGTACTATAAATGTGGACATACTTCTTTGTCGACACGCTTTTTTTTTGCCTATACTACTATACAGTAGAAAAGTTTGAGATTTTGAATGCAGTCAATGTCTCTTAAAGATGTCTCTGAATCAATCTGGGATATTTTTTGATTTCATTTAATTCGTTTTCTCACTTTTTTCCAGAATGATCAATGTTTTGAACAAATCGACAAATTAGACTCTTTCATTATAGCAGTAACTTGTCGACATCTGCTGGTATAATGATGTTGCTTGCAGAAAGACATTAAAAATATACTAAACAGCACTGATAGACTGATAGACTGGACTAAATATCCACACACTCTGTCAATCAAATTCAAGAACAAGAACTGACCATTGTATAGTGCAAGCCATTTTTCCCACAATGAGTATAAGACCCTTTTAAGCAAATAGCAGATCAGATTTCTCCTTTCTTGACATCCTCACTAATCTACAATCAATCTTTAAATCTAAAGTTACTTAAGAAGGCTCTTTGTCATGTTAACAATCTTGTCTAGAGTGTCAGGCCTGTGGAAAACAAAACTGCCATTAAGAGGAATATTAATGTTATGCTGAGCTGCAAATAGCGCTCAGATACGGGCAGCTGACTTATGCACACTTGATGAGCATGATCGTATCTGGTGCATTTACAAACATTATTTAGATATCAAGCTTATATTAAAATACTTCAATGTTTGTCCCATAAGCATCATTTATAAAAATGGATCGTTTTGAGATGCACCTCAGTATGAAAACAAGTGTTAGACCATGGCATATACGCTGCTTGCTTTGAAATGCTGCATATACAAGTTTCTTCTGGTGACAAAATCCATCAAACCCGCACCTTCTCGACAGGGGGTGTTTATTATCGCAGGGAATCGTACCCTGGCCAGAAGCAGTGGATGCAAATGGAGTGGCACTAGGTTTTAGCAGCCATTCCAGGCAGGCAGCAGAGCATTATGTGGACAGATTGGAGTTGATACGTGATTGTGTGAGGGCAGGGACCCAGAAAATGGGCAGTTATTGAGACTGGGCTCTGAGGGGAGGACAATGTCCCATTCAATTGGTGAATGTGACACAAGTGTTGATGATGAGATGTGAAAGGGAGAGACTCGAAACGATGGAATTTGCTTCTCATGGAGCCTCCCAAGTTTGGAATTTCATCACACTTTAAACTTACTTAGGCTCAGGTTTTGTTCGCAGGCTTTATGTTAACTAACATTCCCATGGAGTCCTTTCCAGACAAATGATACAAGATAGCAGTCAGAACAGTTTTGTTTCCTCGTTTTGTTAACATACCTCATTAAAGAAGAGCATTTGAAAGAGAGTCAGGCATAATTAAACCCAATGAGTGGTCATTTAAGTACAACTAGAGGATAATCAATATAGATTTTTTTCAACTGTTTTAGAAGCGCATTGATTAAACATCACTCAGGAATAACTGATGTTTCTAGACGTATATACATTAAAGGTTTAAAATGAAGTTCAAACCTGAATGTCTAACATATAGCTATAAAAATGATGGGGTCTTGACAGGACACTGCTAAAAGGGGGTCATTGCAAACAGTACTCTAACAGAGGCAATGACCCAGCAGAAAGAGATCATCAGAGCAAACTAGGTCTGTTGCCCCTCAAGTGGGCTGTGACAGGAGAATCAAAGGACTATTAGAGTGGTATAAGATTCTCCACTGTCCCTGAACTACGTGTCCCTTCTATTGAAGCTGAGCTTCCGGAACCAACCAAGCATCGCTGAACCCACTGATTAGCTCATAACAACCTCTGATCAGGAGTCCACTGTCAGACCACCAAGACTCAAGACGCAAGCACTAAACTCAAATGCTGCAGTAAAAGTCGTTGACGCTCTGTGTCCAAAAGAATCCATTCATCCACATAAACCACACTAGCTCAGTAGCTCTTTATTAATATCCATGATGATTCTGGTTCTGATTGCAGCAGGATTTTTAGCCTGATTCATCCCCGCCTTTTTCCCTCCCGAGAATCTGGAAAGAGAAGTGCTGGGGCGGTATTGCCTCAGTTTTGAACGTACCGGCTGAGTGAAAGCTGCTACCAGGCTAGCTAACATATGTAAACATTAGTTGCTAAAATGTCAATCACATGCACTGTTCACCCTGGCATAATAATAATATCTTATAGAGTGTGATGCGCTACGATTGTCAAATATTGTAGAGTGTACATGTTTAAGATTCTCCTAGTCTGTGTGCTGCTACTACATTTTGATCAGTTATAATTTTAAAACTCCTCTAGTGTAAGCCTGTCTTTAGCTTAGGGGGGATCTCGGGTTGTGCATGCAACCATGGTTATCCGAGAAGGGCCGAGACACTACGTCCTCTAGTGTACACTATGGTGAATGCTGCTAGAGGATCAGTGCGAGTTCCCTTGAAGGGGAATGTCTTGGGTTAGGCATGTGACCATGCTTCCCCAAGAGGGACTTAGGACACTCATCCACTAGTCGCATTCCCCATACTGTCCACTAGAAAAGCACAATGAGAAGATTATGCAATTATTTTACTAAAGCAACAACAAAACAAATTAAATGTGGTAGCATATTTCCTTCTTTCCTTTATACCACTGACAAACTCATCATTTGTATTTTAACTACACATTATACACAACTAGCTACACTGATTTAGGTATCATTAGTCTTAAGATATAACATGGGATCAGTTACTTCATGTAATTGGATAATTGAGTTAAAATCTGTAATAAAAATGTTTTAAAAATCTATTATACTTTACTGGTGTATAACTTTACTGGTCACCCTCTATGTTTTTTTTATTATCTAAAAGAGTAATTTGTTTAAGTAATCAAATATCAGGTTTACAATGTATGTTTTATTTAACCAAAAATAACTGGTCCAGGGTTTCACTTTATTATGATGGTCCCTTATTCCCCAATAAGTAACTCTGCATTTACATGGCAACTAACTTTCATTAGAGTGTTAGTATTAGTAGACTGCTAGGGTTAGGGTTTGAAAAAAGTTGACACAAGTTACTTAGGATCAGTAGAATGTCTGTTGGTAGATCATAACAATAAAAAGTTAGCAGATAATAATCAGACACTTATAGTCTGTACTTCTAGTCTCACAGTCTACTTATACTCTAATGAAAGGTAGTTGACATGTAAGTGGAAATGTACTTATTGTCAACAGAATGTTCATAAGAGACCATCAAAATAAAGCGTTACCTGGTCAATATAATGCATTTGTTTAACTTCAATGTTGTGCATTTTCCATTAATAATTTCTATTAAAAATGAAAAGGTAACTATGCTCTAAATTGAGACACATTGTATTGTATCAGGTGTATCAGGTGTTTTTTATGATAATGATCTCAAGAAAGTGAGATATGAAAATATATGATTTTTTTTTTTACTATGGAAGCTCATATCCACAAGTCAAAAAACAAACATGCTTTAGTAAAGCAAAATTACCAAAGCATGAAACATTTCAATAATTGTTAGGATTGTTATGACAAAAGTAATAGTATTATACAAGCAAAGCTATTAACAAACCATTAATTATGACATTTGACTTAGAAAACTCCTAATTTAATTTATAAATGATCAATAGTTAACAAGGCAGTTATTAAGTTTAGGTATTAAGAATATAAAATATGGTCATGCAGAATATGTGCTAAAAAGGAACTAGGTAATGGTGAGAATTGGTTTCTGTAAACTGTCACTGTTATAATTATTGTTATATTCATTCCTTTGTGACATTTTATGCCATTGTATTTCTCATAAATTTCAGCTTTTTATTTCTTAATAGTTTTTTTTCTTACGTGGTTGAAATGGGCTATATATAAAGGGTATTATTAATGGTGGTGCACATGGGCCTATCTAGGTTGTCATGTCCTTCACTGAGCTCTCTGCCTCTTAAAAAGTCAAAGTTGTGAAATGCTCGTGTTTATTTACATGGCTTCACAGTAACAGACTCTCCTTTCATTTTGAGAAGTCAGCACAAGTCCTTTGGACTCGGGAGAGCCAGACTATGAAACTCCACCAGCATTATGTATATTTTATTTGGTGTGGTTTGTACCTTAGTGGAGTTTCACACCTCCTGTAAGTGCTGTAAGTTATGCTTGGGCTGTATTCTGTTTCACATTCATAATGAGAAGGAATGGAAGAGAGGAATGTAATCACAGCTGCCCCTTATAAAACCCTCCTTGTGTTTTGCAAACCACATGCCACACTGGGCTCGCTGTGCACAGTCAAATAACATGCATTGTATAGTAACATTTACTGCTAGACAACAGCTTGATTGAACATATTCGGTTCAGACACAATCTCCCATTACAGTCCGTGGCTCTGGTGGCTTGTCGTCAATGTATTGATCAGCAATTCATCATAGTTTGGATTTAGTCTCGGCTCTCTGTTTGCTAGTAAATAATGATCATTAAAAGCGGTTACGTCTGACGCTCCTCATTTATCAAAAATTATACTGTTTGCTTGTTCTCCACTCTCTCGGTCTATAAATGTCAATGCTATCTCGGTAACAATAACATTACGCTTTGAAAAGTGAGTGATATGCAAGAATGCAGTTTTCAGTGAATACAACACGCTGGCTTCACTGTGCGCGAAGATAAATATTTAAGATAGAAATGAGATTTGCAGAATCTAGGTCATAAAGTTCATGAAAACAAATCCATTCAGGAATGTTTATATTGTTTGGTCAAACTACTGTGTGCTCAACAATGTTCCTTCTTAGCCTGAAAATTTGAAAGAAGTTGAAAGACCACAACACATAATTAGATGTCCGTCCGTTGAAAGGATGTTTCAGATTTAGGCTTGTCTGGGTTTGGAAGCCTCGAGACCATGGCTAAATTTGTAATAGCATACTACTCTTACTATTTTTGCCACATGTCAGAAATAGTTGCATGCCAATATGCTATTCTGAATTCAACCTATAGTTTTCTTAGAAAGTGCGCTCAAATGGAAGCTCGGTATTTTTGTTGACGTTTCACTGTCCGATATGGTGAAATCACGAACTTATTCTGACACCTAGTGGTGTGGGTATATCATGACATCATAGCAGAAGAAGTCACGTTCTTCAGTTATTATCGAAGTCACTGTCAAAATACTGTATTCAGAGTAAGCTATGATCGCTGATAATATGATAATAGACTGAATTTGGCAGATCATGCCCATCCTGAGGTGATTACCCCAGCTACAGTTTAGTTTTGAGACAATGGCAAGACTTACAAAGGCAGATGCAAAACTGATAAATCCTTATACTGTAATAACTGACCTTTATGATCGCTAAGAGAAATGTCCACCGAATGGCGCTAAAACACAGGTTCAATATGTGACCCTGACACATTTTTTATTACGTTAATATAGGCATGTATTGGGGTGGTCCAGAATAGTGTTAACAAATGCAAAGCTGATATAAAAATGTGTTTGTTGATACAGCCGTGTCATTTCAACATCCTTTTAGATTTGAACTGTTTTGTCAAACCATAGTTACGCAGGATTCAAACGGGAGCTCCTCGTCTCTCAAGTACATCTCTGTACTCTGTGAGCTACCGAACAAACGTACCGTCTATGAAAACCCATATGAAGTCGGGTGTCACGTCTTTGGACTCTGTGTTTGTTGTTTTGTCTTGTACCATGTGCTCTGTGTGCCCCTACCTTCCGTTCCTATTAATCATATTATTGTCTTCACCTGTTTCTTTCCTATTTCCTTGTGTGTTTAAGTCCTGTGTGTTTGTATTCCGTTTGTCCGATCGTCGAGGTCCATACGTGCTTTATATTCTGCCTGCCTGCCTGCCTGTTTGTATATATTTATTTTGCCCGTTTAGAGGATTAAATCTGTTTAAGTTTATTTTACTCGTTGTGTGCTCCTTTCCGCCAAACCACACCCGTGACATCGGGTATGTGTAATGCTAACATGCAAAATAATTTTTCAAATACCCAAGCATATAAATATTGTTTTGAAGTCATAACATACTGATCTTCAAGTAATTGTGCAAAAATTATGCTTCATTAAATGAAACTCTGTAAATAACTGCAGTGATATGTACTTGTTACGTATTTATTGTCCAAAAAGTGCTCCAAGGTACATTTATGCCATGAAAACAGGCAGCTGAGAGAGAGAAAGAGAGAAAGTACTGCATTGTTTATCCTTTTTAGGCTGAGCTGCACCAACTGACAAAAAAACAAAAACAAAAAAATGAATTTTTATATAATAGACTGACTGTTGATAAGTGAAATATGCTATTTCACGACACCTGGTCTAAACACAGCACAAAGCACCCCAGCAGATCGTTCCTTCATCAAAATTGTGGCGGTCTGATCTTTACTCATTTTCTATTATACAGCCGCCACACATAGCGACTCCACCCACCCCTCTATAACACACACACACACACACACACACACACACTGAAAAAAACAGATAAAAATTGAAATCCAAAAACTCATCTTACATTGTTTGCTCTATAACATTCCGAACAGAGGATATCAGATGCATGGGCAGAGTGAGCCCAGGTGGAGTGGGAGTGCAATCACTCCAGAAGCAATAAAGAACTGAAGAGATTGAGGTCTACACTGATCAAATCACACTGTTTCTTCTCATCAAAACGAGCACACTAATATTGATCTCGAAACATAAAAGCACACGCACCTGAACTCTTTTTCAGAAGTCGTCACAGGCTATTACCACATTCATTTTTCCCCTTCTCCATTTCCTTTAATTAATATCAAATCGAATTTCTAGTGCTGCCCTAACAACTCGACAAATCAAATCAAAGATTTTCTAGCCTGATAATACAATACATTCACATCTCGGAGCCAGCAACATGCTTTCCCTCTGTTGTGTGGAAGTAATCATTACGCCGCTGCTGTCAACAGCATAATCAGATCAAATTATACACGGGACTGTGTTTTTCCCGTTGTAATTGATTTACATTGGTGTTTACAGATTCGCAGTGCCGTCAGCTCAGCACTCTCCCAACTTCATTTTTTTAAAGCAGATTCCAGTACAGACCCAGCACCTCTAACAAGGTGAGACGCAATGGCTGTAGATTTTATTCCCTGGAGCTTTAAGAGGACGGATGTGCGCTAAATGAATGTGGTACAAACTACAGCGGCAACACAATATAGGTCATTTGGCATGATCTCGTCACTTCATAGCCGTCGAGGGGTGAGATATAACTCAATCGCGATATACAGCGAAGCCTAAAAGTCCGAGACCGCATTGTGGGATTGATTTCTCCCCCTATTTAAATATAGAAATAAACTGAAAGTTTAGGGCAGTGAAAATGTGAAACAAAGAAAAGCTGTGACGTCAAATCAAAAGATTCTTATTTCTAGGTCACTAAGCAAATTTAAGCAAATTTGTGACCCTGATGTCCCTGATGTGAACTCAGAAGGTTCTTGAGTCTATTGGGCGCAAGATGCACAAACATAAAAGACATTTTCACTCAAAATGCTAATAATTTGTTCTCAGACTTTTGGACTCCTCTCTAGATAGCCCGAATATTAATGCTTTCTGGTAAAATACAAATAAATGCATCGTCCAATTGCTAGAATATTTTAATGGGGCTATTTTGCACTCAAGATGCCCAGCAGCACCTGCACTTTACAATACAGCAAGAGCTGAGTACCTTACTGACAGACAGAAGCCAGGCGTACTGAACTAACTACACTGTTTACTTTTGTACAAATGCTCAGGTTTCTGTTACTTGCAAACATGTGCAAACTTCCTCCAGGCAATTGTGGCCTACTGTCTTTCTGCCAATAGTAAAAAGCTGACATATTATAAGGTTTTGTAACTTTAAACAAATAAAAAAATACAAATTGGCTGCACATACAGTACATGTCAAAATATTTATTAATATACACCACCATAAATTTAGAGTATTTTTCTTCTTCTTCAAAAGTGAAAAGCAAAGGCATTTGTAATGTTAAAGATCAACACAGCTTGTTTTGTACATTCTGTTTGTCAAAGAATTCTGAAAAATATTCAACAACTATATTATTCATTGATTTTTCACTGTTTAATCAATCAAATCAGCATATATTAAAATTATTAATATATAATTAAACTCATAATTTGACATAAATTATTGGTCATTTGTAATTAAAATTAGGTAAATATTAAGATTGTTTTAAAATAATTTCATTAAAAATTCAGTTCCTTAAAAAAATGAAAGTATGTATTGGAATCATATAAGAAGTTACATAAAATATTCCGATATGTGATGTTTTGCTGTAGTTGGTTGGTCTCACTGTTAATCATTCCCCTTCCCTTTGTAATTCTAAAAGTAAATATTTTAATAATGTCCAAAGATGAATCTATTAAAAACCTTTTTAAAACACTTTTTATTTGAAGGATCCATTCTCAATATTAACTAACGATTTTTTGCATATTAGTGCCTTTTCCTTCATGGCCATGTTATGATCCCTTAATCCCACCCATACCTAAACTTAACAAGTACCTTACTGACTATAAACAACAAATTAGCAAATTCTTGAAGAAAAACTTAAATAACAAAGAATATATGTTCCCTGTTCTAAAGTGTAAACTTGGCAGCCTCATGTAAGCTTACTGTAAATCCCCAGTGAATGACAGCTAACATTCGCTCTTTATATCATCTTAACTTCTAGACTGAAAGACATCCTGCGCATTTTCTTGCCATCAGCGTAAATAATCAAGTTAATTAATAAAATGTAGGCCCTATAGAGCTTGACCAGAACATACTTCCTGAAAGTCTGACAGTACAGTCCTTTCATAGAGATACTTGGCTACACCATAACACAAATATATTCGTTTTCAAAAAGTTAGAGGACTCTATAAAACTGCAATGACCCTAGCCGCCTTTCAGTTTGTCCTTCTCTGTTTTCAACAGATACAGTCTGTTCAGACAAGATGCAAAGTTCCATCAACATGCTAATGTTCTTTATATCGCTCTTCACTGATATTCAAAAGCTTTGGCAGAAAACAGCTTCTTGCACAATGCTGACTCACTCATTTCCATTTCTGACTAAGCCTATTCAAAGGCAGAGATGATATATGCATGTACGCATACATCAGTGTGCAGCAGGTTTTTTTTTGAGAGGGGTAGAGAGAGACAGAGTTAGAGAGAATATATTGTGAGGAGAGTAAAAATAAGACCTTTGACAGAACACAATAACAGCTGTCTGAATGCCTGCTCTGAATTTTTTTTTTATTGTAATGTTAAAACTATTTTTTAGTTGGAATTACAGTGTGAACCCATTAATGTTTCAGTGAACAACAAACAGAAGACTGAGTCATAGTCTGAGCGCACTAACCATGTGCTGTTGAATAAAACTGCATTTGGTCGGGAACTCGAGAATAATGGAAATTAGATTGGTTTATCAACAAAGAAATGCACCAGCCCAGTTTTTAAATTTGCATATCATTTTATATCGTTTCCTATAATATCGGTTAATAAAATACCACAAAAGAGCTGCCAAAAAAAACTGGCGTTTTGAAATGAATCAGTGACATGCGCTCATGACCTTTCAGTCTCTGCGTCTTATTCAGAAAGTGCTTAACTATACATTCTGCCCGCTGCAAGCGGGGCACGCGTTACGAAAGGAGTCCACGCACAGAGCCTGTTATTCTTGTCCAAGAGCTAATTTTACCCCCAAAGAAACAATGACTTCAAACCCTAGCTTTTGTCCTTAGAAGTTTGATCGGAATGAGCCTTTGAGTGTTTTTGCTGATGCTGATGAACTATCGATGAAACGAAACGCAAAATGAAAACCGATTTGATTTCTTAAGCCACTCAATTCATTTTTCACGTAAGTCCATGCTGTGCGAGAACGGGTGGGATTTTAGAAAACGTTATGCATTATATACTCTTTCTATCCACTAAGATAAACATGTTCAGTTCTCTTTAAAATGCAGTAGGTATTTTAGACAGCACTTTTTTAGACAACCTTAAAAATACATTTGTTTTTATTTTTATTTAGATGTGCAGTTTAAATAACCATGTCCTACGGTTTTATAATAGTAAAGATAATTGTAGCAATTATGCCTTTTTTTTTTTAATAAAAACTGGGTAACGTGGTCCACGGTTTACAGTGTTCAGTATCACAATGAGTTTATTATTGATGCTAGCGTCACTTTTGCATACACAGACAACCGATAGTCGATGTGTTCTGTAATCATATATGCAGGGACATTATTAACATCGGAAAAAACGGTGATCTTTTCACATGCATCCAATTATCGCGTGAAAATGTGGCAGATTCAGTAGTCAGTGACAGTCTGTGTCTCACTGGTTGCAAATGAGTCACCTTTAGCTGTCTGCTTTGATTCCGGCTAATGCAAAGTAAGCTTGTGTTACAAACACACCCTGCCGTATACAATTACAAGTCTCCATGGCCATAATGTTTCTGTCTACTGTAATAATATCACACGTGTGGCTACTGAAAATGACCGTCAGACAAAGCTCTCCGAGCACAACAGCAAATTAAGGACAGTTTCACCTGCCTACAAAGTTTCCTCCGAAGTCGTTTTGACTGACCTTGGGATCAGCTGTGAATTATTTCTGTATTTATCTTCATAAAAATTCCTTCACAAATGTGATTACATTTAAATGATAGATAGAGGCAATTTTCTATTAATTATGTTAGAGAGCAGGAAAAAATGCAGAGAAAGATGGTTGCTTTGAGAAGGTTTTTTCCCTTATAAAACAAGTGTAAACAGAGACTGAATGATGTCTTTGAGTCAAAAGGAAACTGTGCTGCTGGCTCCGGTCCCAGAATTACTGAGAAAGAAAAGAGGAAAATGAAGTCATATATTAATCTTTGGTAATTGCAGGATACAGTGAGGTATATAGGACAGCCTTTGGACATCATTTGAGCTGAACCCAATGGCATGTAAGTAAAGCACCAATTTTGGTTTTGGCAGTGCACTGTGCTATTAGAAATCCTGGAGGAATGCGAAACCACACAGTTTCTCTTTCTGTCTGTTTTAAAAGAGAACGAATTAGGATTACAACTCTCTGATTGGAAAGGTTCGAGGTACTTGAAAAACTGTGAAGGCCTTTCAACATAAATACAGAGCTCAGATATTTCACAATGATCGTTTAGAATGTGTTTGGACAGTATGTTTTCTCTCCTTCTGCGTTAGCACTCTAGTGCTTTGACTATTTGTAAAAACACAAACTGGGTTATGACTCCTGAGAGAAAAAAAAGGGCTGCTTTTAAACAGATTTAAAAAAACGAATCTTTAAGATAGCATTTTAACAACAAAAATAAACAAATTAAAAATTAAATTAAATAACATAATAATAATAAAAATAATAATAATAATAATATG
This sequence comes from Puntigrus tetrazona, assembly GCF_018831695.1. Taxonomy (NCBI): domain Eukaryota; kingdom Metazoa; phylum Chordata; class Actinopteri; order Cypriniformes; family Cyprinidae; genus Puntigrus; species Puntigrus tetrazona. The sequence continues at coordinate 11,084,115 of NC_056700.1, read as the reverse complement.
TTTTAGGTGCAAGAATTTCTTTATTATTTTTTATTCAGTATGCATGATTTATACTTTTTCATACAGGGGTTTTGGAGTAACACTTCACTTGAAGTCTTCATTTATTATGCATTATAAAAGTATTTTTAATGCTTCAATTAAGTCTGGTAACACACCTTAAAATGCATTCTATGAACTCATAATATATTATATAATGCAGTAAAACACATGACAAACAACCAATTTCATATACAACAAGGAATCGAAATATTACAATGCACTTTAACTTTGGTTACAATTATTTAAGATAATGCATTATAATGGACATTATAAATACCTTTTTAATGCATTACAAGAAGGCTTTAATTAAAGTGTTACCAATCTTACTAATAATATTGGATATTTTGAGTATTGTTTGTAAAAATTGGACAGTACAATGTTTCTGTCATAGAAAATAGATACACAATTTTTTTTTTTTAATCAGAGAAATAAATAGTGAGAGAAATTAAAATAGTAACCTGTCATTACTATTTCCCATGATTTGATATAAACAGCTTTCCAGAAACGACGGTTGCATCCTTCACTGGCATCGCCAACAGATGTTGCTAAAAACTGCTTTCACAACATTAATGTTAAGCTGTGTTCATATGGGCTTAAAGAGCTAATCTGCTCGATGATTGGCAGTAGCATGTGCAGGTTCAATGTGCTGGCAGTTTAACCCTTCGAATAAAGAGTCACGGTACAGGAAGAGGCAAAGCAGAAGTGAGCGTGCATCCTCATTACCTCTAAATGCAATTAATTATTTATCAATGCAAATTCTAACTTCACATGGCCCTTCCTTTTCGAGAAAAAAAAGTCGAATTTTTATCACATTGAGAGGGCTGTATTAATAAAACATCAACTCTTTGCAATGTAGTCATCTTTATTCCTTACATCTTCCACCAGACTCAGAATATTCTCTTTTAGTGCCACAATGCACTCTAATGAAAAAGAGTGACAGGGAGGATTGCTTTTTTATTCAGAGAACCGGGGTGGAATGCACCTCATTTGAACACACCTGGAGGCTGCACAGGGAGGTTAGCGTCATTGATCAAAGAACAAACCGATTCGTGAATGTGAAATCTCTGACACGTACAGCCAGTGTATCCTATTTCAGGGACAAGGACTGCATTACAGCCGTTCCTCTCCAAAAAACACGACACAACAAACCGAGAGCCCATCTTAACCCAAGACTCAGCAAACAATATATATGCACTGATGAAGGTGGATCGTTCAAATAACATCCCTGTCTGGGGTTCAAGCGCACCGACACCCTGCACAGGAAACATCTATCTCAATTTTTTATCTAAATGTGTTGTCTGAGAGGGAGGAACGAGGGAAAAAAAGAAAGAATGAGAAACCGAAATTAGCCTGTCGACAACAGGTCGGCTAGATGCGCAGATCCGCTCGGCTCCTTCTCTTTTTTATTGTTCTCCTTCGCTCTGAATCTAAGCGGCAATCAGTCGGAAATCTCCGCGTTCGAATATCGCTCTTAATTCTTTGAAGATTTACTGTAGTGAGATGTGTAAGTTGAAAGTGGTGACTTCAGTAAATGAGGGTTAATACGCAGACTAGTTTTAACAGCCATGAAATTTCGCCCAGGGCGCTCGACAATTCAGAGCTCTCTGTAATGACATGACTGCTGCCAACACGAAAATTCAAACTACAATTCATTGATACTGACAGATGGAATAGATTGAGAGGAGGATGACTTTCACAGTTCATCCTAGCTTCTCTTTCTCATCTTTAACACTGCGGATGATCCAGAGTACAGCAACAACACTGGTACTCTGGAACAGCGTTAATAAACTACTGTTTCACAAACATTATTCATGCACGTTAAACCACAATCAATAAAGAGACGTCAAAACACAAAACTGCAGACAGTTAATAGGAAATTCAGCCCTTTTTGGATGAAGCTGGTGAAGTAAATGTTGTGGTAGAGAAAGGAATTAAGCAGCCTACCAAAATATGACTGATACTATCAAGGCCAAGTCCCTTTAATGTTCATAACTGCAAAACATGCAAAATCTCAGGGCCCGTAGACACTGTAGCTTTTTCAAGGGCTCAGAAAGTTGAAAATAACTCCTTGATGTCTACTGGAAGAATTTAAATAGAGAGAAAAAAGCCATTTCATGGTTATAAACAGCACACCATCAAGACAGAAATCAATTAAAAAGCAAAATACATTGCCAAAATAAATCCTGTTGAAGTAATGATGCGACCATTTGTGAATTTCTCAAATCCAATTTTGTGGTAGAGTTTTGAAGAGGGAATGTGGATGATTGCCATTTGGATTATGGGGAAGCTTCATTCATGTGCTATTGATTATACTGCTGATGTTCTTTTTCCTCTTTAAACATATTACATTCACATGAAGTCACCATTTTGTTTCCCCCTCCTGTCTTTTATGTGTTCCTTTTAATACAGCCTGTGCTTTATGGCCACTGGCAGAGCGAAAATGCTGAGACTGAAAATGTAATGTATATTTATGTGTTATATATTTAATAACATATATTTAACAATGAAACCCTAACCATATTAAGACACATTAAGTAATACATGTAGGAGACCATCGACCGAGAACCATGAGGTAATTACAGCAGTTTGAGTGTGAAATATATTTCCTTACATAACCGCGATTAAAAATGATTTAGGAAAATACCTTGCCTACCTGTTTTCACAAGTCATAACTCTGGTCTTTCCGAACGTGGTACGATATTTTTTCCACCTCACTTCTTATCGTGACTTCTGTTGATTGACTACCATAAGTTCAGTAGGCCTACATGGCGCACAGATGGACCGCACCTTTGTTTTTAGATCCTGAACGAATCGGTTATTGATTCAACGGCTCATAAAGACTTATTGCCATCTACTGGCAGAATGATAACCTGCGTGAAAATAATCACTTAAAAACAATATAAAACAAAACTTTTTTTATTAAACCTCTCTGTGATTGTTGTAGTGGAAACTGGTTTGGAGAAAGATGATATTGTGAACTCATTTTAAATGCATGTCACAAAGTAAACACAAAAGCTGTTGCATATCCTGAGGGAAACATTTCTCACTAGATCTGTTAATGATGTAAAATATAGTTCCTGAACTTATTAAAATTTGTAAATGCCTTGCATTTCTGTTTTTACACTTCTCCGCGAAATGGTGATATGGTAATTTGAGTGTTTCTGTGGCTTAGTAATGACTTACTTCTAACGCTCGATATTGTGGGAGTGCTCGCAGTTTATTTCATGTTTTTAAAGACAGTACTCCTGACTTATGAGGACATTCTTGCCACTGGCAATTTATGTCTGTCATAATAAATAGACGAAAATGAATGTCAATCTCTCTCTCTTCTCTTCTCTTCTCTTCTCTTCTCTTCTCTTCTCTTCTCTTCTCTTCTCTTCTCTTCTCTTCTCTTCTCTTCTCTTCTCTTCTCTTCTCTTCTCTTCTCTTCTCTAATCTCCCCTCCTCTCCTCTCCTCTCCTCTCCTCTCCTCTCTCTCTTCTTCTGTTTTCTTTGTATACTCCTGTCTAATTTATGCAATACAACTGCAGTGATACAAAAGCCTGAAGCTAGACAATTTATACAAGTAGAATTGCCTCTTTTTGTTATGAGAAATATAAATAAATATCGACCTCTCTCAATAAAAACTAAGTGCATCACATGAACCTGTGTGTTTGTTTAGATGGTCAATAAAAGTGAGAGCATGTGGCTGCCCTATTGATGAGAAAATAGTTCTCAGCACACCTCTACTGCAATTCATCATATTGGCTATTAATGTCCAGTTGTTCTGTTACCAGCGACTGTATGACTGCAGCTCCTTGCATGTGTTGACATTTGATAAAGCTTGGTTTCTGCCCACTTTATATGTTTTGCTTTGTTTTTTTTAAACGAATAGTTTTGGTTCTGGTTGCTGTTTACTCAGGACTGCGTTCCAGTGCTAATATTCATATAGTATATAATATAATATTCATATAGTAACAGCTCCCATAGTATAATGTATATATTTAGCAACATGAACCTATTTGTGCAAATATTAAAATTAAAATGTAGCATATTTTAATTATCGTTATTATATTTTTACATGCGTAGCATCACATCTACTTGCTTCCTATTGCTAAAATGTAAATAGATGCTGTTTATTTTGTGCTGGTTTATATTTACAAACCAAGAAAAGATGTATACATACATATATATATGGATATTTCATTTCTTGGTTTGTCTTTTATTATAATAATCAGTTTAACCAGTTTTTACATTTTAAAGGAATCTTTTAAAGGAATCTGTAAATATGGTTTAGTTTGTAGTGAAACATGGTCAAATACAATCTGGGATGATAGAGCGATTGCAACACATGAGCCATAAAGAACTATTAGTAATAAAATGAATAGTCAGGAGATATAGAGCAGTACCGCAGATATAAAAGCTGCCCTGTAGTGCCTTCGCAGTCTCCGGGACAGGAGGAATAATTTTGCAAGATAGTTAAGAAGATAACCATTTCACAGAAGCATCCTTCACAAGCCATTATGGCTGACAGCCTATTACATTTCAGATTGAGGAGGTGAAATGATTAAGAACATTGTACTGTGTTGCCATGACAGCATGCATTTTTTCATCCTAAGAGTGTAATCACTATAGTTTCAATGATGTACAATCAAACCAGATGATAATAAGCAGTGGAGACATGGAGATATTGGGTTTGGAGGGATGTTTCCATGGCAACTGAAATAATAATCCCCATGATTGATGTTTTCTTTTGCGTTTTCCCCTTTGTATGGCTGTAAGATTCAAAGCCTGTGTTTTTTTTCCCTTTTTTTCTTCTCCACAGCAGCTTCATATAGTTTATTAGTCTGTCAGAATAGTTTATGAGATGTTGTTGCAAAGGAAATAACCAAGTTCTCCTGCTTAATAACATGCCACATTTTCTGTTTACATACTCTTTGGGTATAAAACAAACATCAATGGATTCATCTTTCTCAAACACATTTTCCAGTTGCATCCTGGGTAAACAATTTTGCTGTCTATTAGCATCCAGGTCACACATAAATGTCAGTGAGATAGGGCTTTTGGGCAGAAACAAAATAACAGACACAGAATGAGTTGCCACTATTTGTTCATGAACGATGTTAAAAGTGTGACACCCAATTACTCTGACAATAATTCAGCAGCCGCTTATTCTTCACAAATAAAACTCCATTCCTCTCCGTAATGAAAATCTGATCAACTTGAAATAGGTTTACATAGTGAATACGTGCTAGAATTAGTTATTCGTAAGTGCGCCCCTGTAACTTTGCAAGTCATACAGTAATTAGATATGTATTTTGTTGTGTGAAGTGTGGGAATTGAGATATAAAAGAACAGATGGTTCTTTCAGTATTATACCAACATTATTGTATATCATTTTGGTTTCAGTAGCAAGCCTCACCTGCAGAAGCAGGGCCAGAGTGAATGTTTGGGTTTGGTACGAATTTCATATCTAAAGTACAATGCAACACAAACTTGAGCACTGAGCATATGGTATACCAATTAAAAAACATAACAGCCACCATAAAGCATGGCCCATATGGCACATCCCAAATTTTCCTAAAGCAAATGATAGATTTTTTTTTTTTTTTGTCAAGAACAGCGAGAAACTGAGGTTGTCATTCACTAAAGATCGCTCTTTGTTTCATTTAAGCATACTGCAAAAACATACACACAGTAATAACATGAATATCCTGGAAATTATAGAATTGCTGTCATTCAAAAAGATACATTCAAGCTTTATGTGGCACAATTTGTCACACAATGCAAGCGGGAGACGTCTCATATTACTGTCAGTCATCACGATCGCAGATGACAACATCCTGAATCAACACTGTTCGTGTATCGCAGGGCACGATTAAATTAATCGACATTAACCAGTTAACACGAAGACGCAGTGAAATGTAGACCTTCTTTTCTGTGTTTTTGACAACATGAACTAAACAGATACCTGGCTGAAGCACAAGATGACATTAATGTTCTGCTTGAGCAGATGAAAATTTGTCATTTATTGAGCGTATGACAACCAGAAAAGGTTTTAGAATTGCAACAAATGAGACAAATACTTACTAATTATTAAAAATATATATATATAATAATAAAAATAACTATATAGAGGTATAAAGCAAAATAGTGCTGCATTTAGAAAGATAAATTCTGGCTTGGTCATGGGGATGTAAGAGGAAATGGCATGAATTTCCATTTCTGAGTTACATACACCCCTCCGAGGATCGCCACCCCTCCGAGGATCGCCACCTTAATGTGGTGGAGGGGTTTGAGTGCCTGAATGACCCTAGAGCTAGGTTGTCCGGGGCTATATGCCCCTGGTAGGGTCTCCCATGGCAAACAGGTCCTAGGTGACAAGCCAGACAAAGAGCGGTCCATGATACCCTTATGGAAAAGACCTGGAATGGAGTCGCGACGTCGCCGGTATGGCGCAGCCGGGCCCCGCCATGGAGCCAGGCCTGGGGCCGGGCCGGCATGCAGCGCCTGGTGGCCGGGTCTTGCCCCACGGGACCCGGCCGGGCTCAGCCCGAAACAGCGGCGTGGGGCCATCCCCGTGGGCCCACCACCTGCAGGAGGGACCGTGGGGGCCGTGCCTTGTGGTTTGGGTAGCAGTCGAAGGCGGGACCTCGACAACCCAACCCCTGGACTCAGAATCTAGTTTTAGGGACATGGAACGCCACCTCTCTGGGGGAAGGAGCCTGAGTTGTTGCGTGAGGTTGAGAGATACCGGCTAGAGATAGTCGGGCTCACCTCCACGCACTGCTTGGACTCTGGAACCCATCTTCTCGAAAGGGGCTGGACTCTTCACTACTCTGGTGTTGCCCGCAGTGAGAGGCGGCAGGCTGGTGTGGGCTTGCTCATAGCTCCCCAGCTTAGCCGCCATGTGTTGGAGTTTAACCCGGTGGACAAGAGGGTCGCCTCCCTGCGACTTGGGTTGGGGAGGACTCTCACTGTCATTTGTGCCTACGGGCCGAATGGCAGTGTAGAGTACCCGGCCTTCTTGGAGTCCTTGGGAGGGGTGCTGGAAAGTGCTCCAACCGGGGACTCTATCGCCCTGCTGGGGACTTCAACGCTCACGTTGGTGATGCTAGCGACACCTGGAGGGACGTGATTGGGAGGAGCGGCCCCCGATCTAAACCTGAGTGGTGTTCTGTTGTTGGAATTCTGTGCTAGGCACGGTCTGTCCATAACGAACACCATGTTCAAGCATAAGGGTGTCCACCAGTACACCTGGCATCAGGACACCCTAGGGCGGAGGTCGATGATCGACTTTGTGGTTGTATCATCTGATCTCCGCCGCATGTCTTGGACACTCGGGTGAAGAGAGGGGCGGAGCTGTCAACTGATCACCACCTGGTGGTGAGTTGGATCCGTTGGCGGGGAGGAGGCCGGACAGACTTGGCAGGCCCAAGCGTACCGTGAGGGTCTGTTGGGAACGTTTGGCAGAGACCCTGTCAGGAGATCTTCAACTCCCGCCTCCGGCAGAACTTTGACGGATCCCGAGGGAGGCTGGAGACATTGAGTCCGAATGGACTATGTTCTCTACCTCTTTGGTCGACGCAGCCGTCGGAGCTGTGGCCGTAAAGTCTCCGGTGCGTGTCGTGGCGGCAACCCCAAACCCGATGGTGGACACCGGAAGTAAGGGATGCCGTCAAGCTGAAGAAGGAGTCCTATCGGGCATGGTTGGCCCGAGGACCCCTGAAGCAGCTGACAGGTACCGTGGGCCAAGCGGACTGCTGCCCGGGTGGTTGTGCGGGCAAAAACTCGGGTCTGGGAGGAGTTCGGGGAGGCCATGGAAAATGACTATCGAACGGCCTCAAAGAGGTTCTGGCAAACCGTCCGACGCCTCAGAAAGGGAAAGCAGTGCCCTGCCAACACCGTATATAGTGCTGATGGGAACCTGCTAACCTCGACTGGGGATATTGTGGGGCGGTGGAAGGAATACTTTGAGGACCTCCTCAATCCCGTCAACACGTCTTCCACTGAGGGAGCAGAGGCCGGGGATCCGGGGACTCGACCATTACCTAGCTGAGGTCACTGAGGTGGTTGAGAAGCTCCTCTGTGGCAAGGCACCAGGGGTGGACGAGATCCGCCCGGAATACCTCAGGTCTCTGGATGTTGTGGGGCTGTCTTGGCTGACACGCCTCTGCAGCATCGCGTGGACGGGGAAAGTGCCTCTGGACTGGCAGGACGGGGTGGTGGTTCCTCTTTTCAAGAAGGGGGACCGGAGGGTGTGCTCAACTATAGGGGATCACACTTCTCAGCCTCCTGGGAAAGTCTATGCCAGGGTACTGGAGAGGAGAATCCGCCCGATAGTTGAACCTCGGCTTCAAGAGGAACAATGCGGGTTTCGCCCTGGACGTGGAACACTGGACCAGCTCTATACCCTCTCCAGGATGCTGGAGGGTTCCTGGGAGTTTGCCCAACCAGTCTACATGTGTTTTGTGGATTTGGAGAAGGCATTCGACCGGGTTCCTCGTGGTGTCCTGTGGGGGGTGCTCTGGGAATATGGGGTAAGGGGCCCTTTGCTAAGGGCTGTCCGATCCCTGTATGATCAGAGCAGGAGCTTGGTTCGCATTGCCGGCATTAAGTCAGACTTGTTTCCAGTGCATGTTGGACTCCGACAGGGCTGCCTTTGTCACCGGTCCTGTTCATTATTTTTATGGACAGGATTTCTAGGCGCAGTCAGGGGCCGGAGGGGGTCTGGTTTGGTGACCACAGGATAGCTTCTCTGCTTTTTGCTGATGATGTTGTTCTGTTGGCTGCATCTGGCCAAGACCTACAGTGTGTGCTGGGGCGGTTTGCAGCTGAGTGTGAAGCGGCAGGGATGAAAATCAGCACCTCCAAGTCTGAGGCCTTGGTCCTCAGTCGGACAAGGGTGGCTTGCCCCTTCAGGTTGGTGGGGAGCTCCTGCCCCAGGTGGAGGAGTTTAAGTATCTTGGGGTCTCGTTCACGAGTGAGGGAAGGATGGAACGAGAGATTGACAGGCGGATCGGTGCAGCTTCTGCAGTAATGCAGTCGCTGTACTGGTCTGTCATGGTGAAAAAAGAGCTGAGCCGCAAGGCGAAGCTCTCGATTTACCGGTCGATCTTTCGTTCCTACTCTCACCTATGGTCATGAGCTTTGGGTCATGACCGAAAGAATGAGATCCCGGATACAAGCGGTCGAAATGAGTTTCCTTCGTAGGGTGGCTGGGCGCTCCCTTAGAGATAGGGTGAGGAGTTCAGTCACGGGAGGAGCTCGAGTAGACCCGCTGCTCCTCCACATCGAGAGAGGCCAGCTGAGGTGGCTCGGGCATCTGTTCGGATGCCTCCCGGACGCCTCCCAAGGGAGGTGTTCGGGCATGTCCCACCGGGAAGAGGCCCCGGGAAGACCTAGGACACGCTGGAGAGACTATGTCTCTCGGCTGGCCTGGGAGCGCCTCGGTGTCCCCGGAAGAGCTGGAGGAAGTGTCTGGGGAGAGGGAAGTCTGGGCATCCCTGCTTAGACTGTTGCCCCATGACCCGGCCCCGGATAAGCGGAAGAAAAAGAAGAAGAGAAGAAGAAGAAGAAGAGTTACATACAGCACCAGTAATGAGTAACAGTTGATAAAATTCGCTTGTCTGTTTTCTTACACAAACGTGCAATTTTTAAAAGTAGATAAAAAACGAGATTCTTCTGAGAAAATCAATTCCTGGATGGGTTTTACATTCTATATGTATATTTATATGATAACGCAGAAACTCCAGTGCATTTGTTGTTGAATTTTCATGGCATATTTTCTTAGCATTGTCCATGGAGCCATAGAGTGCATTTGTGCATTCCACAGACATGAGGCAATTGTTTTTTTTAGCACTATATGGATCATATGCAGAGAACGCAGAAGCTGAGTTCTTTAAACATTCATGACAAAATGCACGGGGAAAAAAATGCTTTTGGAAGATAAAAAGTATTTCTAAAATGGACTTTACCAAAATGACCATTTAAAAACTGACTGTAAAAGAAAAAAAAAAGATTAAACTGTTATCAAACTATTAACTTCTTTATTTAAAGAACGCAAGTTGATCTGGAAGACTTCATTTACATTATGACTGCAATGTCATAGTTCAGAATTTAAGATAATGTTTTAGCACCAAGACTCAGAAACCACTAAAAATAGAGTAGCTAGTCTGTTAAAGTATGATTCCGTGTGGTTGAATTAAATATGAGATTTTTTCCTTTATAATTACACACATATTTTTGGTGAGTGGAAAGCAAAAGTGCTGCAGTGATACCATGCTCAACTAAATTGGAACTGGTTATATGTTGTCATTATTTCTGGTATGGCCACACCTGTTTCTTGTTATGCTTTATTACTTTAGTCTTTGTGCTGTTTGTCTTATGCGTTATCGCTGCATCACTGAGCCTTTTCCTGTTTTAAGTATAATTGCATCTTTGTGTAGGCTATTTAGATTTTTTTTTTTCCTGCCTCGATTTTTCTGGTCTTTTTTTTTTTATTTTTTTTTTTTTTTTGGCATAATGGAGTTAAAGATATTGGTCTCGGCTAAGATCCTTGTAGCAGCCTTGTACCTGGTGAACACAATTTTGTTTCCCAGAAGACCTGTACAATCCGACCTTCTGAAATGCATGAAAACGACAGCCAGTGAAACTGAACTTGAATTTTAGTGGCAAAGTTTGAATGGAGATTAGCTAGATTGTCAATTGCCCTGAATTTATGTGTCTCCACAAGAAAATGTCACACCAAGCTGACCGCAGTTGTAAAGATCACATGACCCAGACAGACCGTTTTAGCGGCATCTATCATGACCACCCAGACTGTCTTTGGCCTAGAGGCAGGTCTTGTTATGGCGAGGGATTGGCTTCTGGAGCCAGCCCTGGGGTAAAAAGTTTGTCTTCAGAGGTCATTAAGCACATGAGCTGTATGGTTTGATGGTTTCAGGTATTGGTTACAGATGTTGCTTGTTATGTTTAATTAGTTACCTTCTTGTTCTCTGTGAAAACTTGCATGTGTGCATCTTCAATATTTCTCTTGTTTCTCCATGTCCATATGCTTACTATTTGCTGTTCTCCTTTGCTGAATTGTGTCTCTGTATATTGTAGTTAGATTAACTTTACTTTGATTGTAATTGGACTTATTACCTGTCAGTTCATGGTATTCAAATTGCATATGAGGGTTTGATAAAAACAGTGGAATCTGGAACTCATATTGTAATTGTTTCAAGACCAGATGGATGTGTCTAACCAAAAATAAGAAATTACATCAAATAGCATTTTTTTTTTTAATTTACTCATTCCATTATTTTTTGTGCTTGTGTACTTTCTTTTATATTTTATTGTAAATTGACTCACATGGTTGCCTAATTTTATCATATGCTTTAACTTCTTTATCTAACATGTAGTATTTTAGATCTCTGCCTAAGATCTTCTGTTGTATTTATTAAAAAAAAAAAGAAATGAATAAGATGCATGTGCTATTCCTCATATATACATAAATTGTAAACAATGAAAAACGTTGCCGATCCTACTGTTTGCTAACAATGCTGGGGAAATAATGAATTACAATATTGCATATCTCCCTAAAATGTTATCTAATTGTGCTTATTAATTATTTTTGAGATACCTTTTCTTATTTTTGCTGGGTTTGCTTGTTTTTGTATATATATATATATATATATATATATATATATATATATATATATATATATATAATGTAAGCCCTTTCACACCAAAAGTGAAATGAGTATGCCTCAGGCTGAAGGAAATGTAAATTCATGTCTGTTCAGTAAAAGGTCGTTCTTGAATGGTACAGCGTTGCAGTACCAGTGGCGTATAAAATATCTGAAAGCCTTACTTACTCAAGTAAAATTACAGATATCTTACTAAAATTGAATTTGGTTGAAGCTGAAGTCACCGTTTAGAATATTACTTGATTAATGTCTTAAAGTATTTGATATGTATTGTATTTGAAAAGTATTTTTAAATCTTAAACGCTAAGTATTAAAAAGCAAAATGGAAAAGAAAAAAAAAATACTGTGATCGGTTTTAACTCTTTCTTTACTTTTGTACTTTTGGATAAGAATAAGAAGCAGTTAATGTATCCCAGAGGAGACATGGATGCATTAAACTACAGTTACAGGCGCATGAATAGGTCTAATGTTTTGTTAAATGTTGAATACTGTGACACATTCATTATGGTTTCAGTTCATTTATGACCACACAAATAATATTTATTAGTTTATAATTTATTTTTCAATATGTTTACATTCATATACATTGTTGCTGTTTTGGAGTGTTTTCTTTATGCACAAAAAGTAGCTGCTTTGCTTGTTCATGAAGGTTAGGAAAGCTCTTGGATTTCATTGAAAAAGTCTTCATTTGTGTTCGAAGATGAACAAAATGTCCTACGGTTTTGGAAAAACACGAGTGTGAGTAATTATTTCACAATTTTCTTTTTCGGGTAAACTATCCTTTAAGTACATAAATGTTTGTGTTACTTAACATTTAATTATTGCAGGTTTGTGTCATATTCTGAGTTTTGAATTTCGTTGTTTTTATTTATTCTGAGGAACACTGAATCTGTTTTTGTGCACGCGAGATGAGTAAATGCATGTTGACATTTAGTGTAGAGCTACAGTAACTATCATGTTTACACAGCAAACACAACACCTCTGCACTTACTCGTGATTTCTCTCAACAAGGGGACAGCCATCAGTCAGCCGACAGGAAAACAAAGTAACTGGCGTTACTTAAAAAAAACAACAACATAACTTTTCAAATCTGTCAACATATAAAACAGTAAAAACATTGTAAACTGAACACTTGGCATTTTTCGACAACACCAAATACACGGTGATCTTAAAATGTCAACACTATTAACACAGTAAATAAGTGATAATTAAAAATTTAAATTATATTTGTTAAAATATTTTTTTGCATTAAACTCTCTGGAACACCTTGTAGTTTTATGACATTAAGAACAAGGCTTGTAATATCACATTAAACTGTAAAACTGTCAACCCTCCTCTCATCAGCCCTATAACTTTATGAAGGCATAATTACATCCCCCGCATATATTCAAATGTGTAAATTTAGCTTGTGACAGCTCAGTGCCATTGAGAAGCGCTTTCTTTTTCTGATGGAACAGATTTACAATTTACAAAAATCTGTTTATCAAAGAAAAAAAACAACCACTTTTTGATTTCGACTTCACATTACGCTGGATTTTGTGCTTCACTGGGAAGGTTTTCCAGTTGAAGATGAGGAGGAGCCCTGGAATGCATTTGGTTTGAGACTGTGAATGATGAAGAGAGGATGCCAGAGAGAATCTATTTTCCATGAGTCCCTGTGACATTATTTAATTTAATGATGATGTGCCCGCTTTAAGAGGCTGAATCAATCTCATTGTGTCATTGTGTTAGAGCGCTCAAGCGTTGAGTGTGTGTGTGTGTGTGTGGTGTGGTGTGTACAATGTTCATTTATTTGTGTGTCTACATGTGTGTAGTACAATAATTTTACACTGCGCACGTGTGTGTGTGTGTGTGCATGCATGACTATATGAGGTGCGGCCTTATGTTTGTGGTGTAAATGTGGGTTTGTGTGTGCTATGTTCATTTTATTGTGTGTGTGTGTGTGTGTGTGTGTGTGTGTGTGACAATGGGGTCAAATCAGTCTGTAGAGAATGGAATGAAACCCAGTGGAACAAACTGCTGATGAGGCCGTGCTCCCCCTCCCCCCTACACCGTATAACTCAAACACTGGCTATAATACATCAATACTAGCTAAACCCCACACCTCATGCATACTTTCATTGTCTTTTCATTGTGAGATATCTTTAGAAAAAAAGATAAATCACATCAAGAATACCAAATTAGCTTAGTTATGTCGACATATTCAGGGCTTTTATGAATACATATGAGTAAGGACCTACCAGAGAGAGCGATGGTTGATAATGTTCTCTCTAATAAGAACTAATGAACCAATGACAAACTTCAGCTCTAGTTTGAAAGCATAGGGCGCTCTGCTGGGTTTTTCGTTCTTAATGTGTGAAGCCGCTGTACTGATGCTATATGTAACGAACACAAGTCTCTGTTGGCCTTATTGTGCAACTTCTACAGTATACTGTATTCTACAGAAGAGCAAAGTGTAGTAAACTGTGAAAGTATTATGGTAAAAAGGCATGGCTGCAGTTCTGACAATACATTACACCTGTTTAGAAAAATAGAGGCATAACAAGCTGTTACGTACAGTTTAAAATAACTGGACGTTAATGTCACTCAAAGCCTTTGCACACTGAGGTTACAAATGGTCCCATCCACTTATATGTTAAAAATAAACTGTACAGCAGTGTTTATTATAATCTCTGATATTTGGTGTAACATGTCCTGGGCTATATAAAAATATATATTAAAGTATATCTTAATTTTAATTTAAATGGCAGAAAATTGACAACATAACATACTACAACATATATATTTTTAGCTTTCCCATTTGATTAAATGGCAAAAGGAAACTGTCTGCTGTTTTTTTTTGTATCAGTAACTGTAGAAATCATCATATATTGGATGCCAGTTTTCGTGAATGGAAACTACAAAAAAAAAAAAAACACATTTGTTTCAATGGCCAAAGAGATAACAACACAATAACAATTTTTGAAATTTAATGACAAGATAACAAATGATTTTACTGATTGAAAAAAAAAAAAAAAAAAAAAATAAATATATATATATATATATATATATATATATATATATATATATATATATATATATATATATATATATATATATATGATTCACACAGTGCTACATTAGTTGACATGAGAACATTCCAGCTGAAGATAATGAGGAAATTACAGCACTAATCTTTAAGTGCATTCCAAACGATTGACAGAAATCAAAAAGGATGATCACTTTGATGATTTGGAAAATGACCATGAATCGTAAGATACATGATAAGCAAATAGTCACACCCCTAATATATAATGAATGTAAATCTGCGTCATGCTGCATAGCAAGCTGGCGCGCTGCCGCCATTTTGAGAGGATCACCCTCTGCTGCAAACGCTGATGATTGGAGTTACTTTTGCAATTCTAACTGCAGCATTAATGAAAAAAAATGCTGACATTTTCCACAATCACAACAGAAAATCTAAATCCCGCACTGAACCCAATAGCGGAGAGGCAGAGCGATCCTTTCAAAATGGCGGATAAACAAAGCAGTTTCCTAGAACTCTATGTGGCATGACGTCAGCATCTCACACACTCTCTCTCTCTCTCTCTCTGTATATATGCAAATATATACAAAGAGAGAGAGAGAGAGAGTACAGTAAATAATTGTGTAATAGTAAATTGTGTTATAAATATACATTACACTGAAATGCAAATACTTAGATTACATTGCCAGTAACTGCTCATCATCACAGCCTGTCAAAAAGGCCCAAAAAGACATTTTAAATTGACATTATATTATGTTATATTATATGACTTTTATATATATTAGATATATTTTGGCAGACTGTGAGGGTGATTCTACATGTTTATATCATATATAAATAGTTTAATTTGCAGTCCTATCAATTGTATGTTATATCTCTGATGAATGGGATGTGGAACAATACACACACACACCGCACTCAAAAATACACACAGCATGCACAACCACTCACTTACACACACACAATGCGGTTTGTGCAGACAGCTGCGCACATATAAGTCAGTCACCAAAAGCTGTCAGTGACATAATGCCACGGCACAAAAGTAAGTCTCGTGAGCTTTAAAGTGACATCTGAGCAACATCTATTAATATGAAGTCAAACACGACAACGGGAATGCAGTGGAACCTAGCAGTAATCACAAAAGTATTGCAAACATATGGCGTATTAAATAGCTGAAGTCAAACTCTTCACATTCCGCTTCCTTCCTGCTGTTTTGAATTATTTGAGAAAACCATTAACTCTGTATATATTACTCTGTGTTCCAGGCCTCAGGTTTTGGAAAAACAAGAGGACCCCAGAAATGAACTTCCCACTCTAGTGTAAAATAGCAGCCTTGTCAAATTCTTAAGTCTCCAGGCAGTATCTCCAGTCTACACTATGTGACAGGCAAGAGACTTCCCGATCCAAAATCAAAAGCAAAATTGAATTTGATCTGATAGATTCAAAATAATCTGGTTGTCTTGGTGACGGATGTGAAAATCAGAAGCAGGGGAGTCAGAAAGGGTTGATATCAACAGAGAACTGGACAGGCTGTCATTCCTGGCACAATCAGTTTTTATCTGACACACTGAACACACACACACACACATACATGTAGAAACACATGGGTTATAGCACTGATGTTGATGTCATGGGTTGAAAACAAAAATTAATCATCACAAAAAAATAATGCACCATTTTGTCAGGAATTTCTCCCACGGCCTCAAACACAATACAAGGCTCATATGCATTTAGCAGCTCTGAATGAGAGAATTGGTGTAGCACTAACAGGATATTCAGCAAGTTAACGAAAGCGTTCAGGAAATGGACCAAATCAAGCTTAGACCAATATGATGTAAATGCATCCCTGAAAATGTACTGGCAACAAATGCATTAAATAATGATGAGATTTATGGAGAAGGAAAATGGAAGAAACCCTGAATGCAGAATGGCCCCTGAGCAATGAAAGTGCAAATGTATTCAATGTACACTACTTGACATTCATCTATTGAAAGACAGACAGATCACCATGCAAGTGTGTGTGTGAGTGTGTATGAGAGAAAGTGTGTTTTTATGTGTGGGTGGTTGAGCAGTGGGGGATGATTACATTTGGTGTTAGATACATTTTTTTGATGTAACAGAGCTCATCAAAAATAGGAAGAGGGTGAAACAGAAGAAAAAGGAAGGAGAGAATAAATTTGAATGTATGATATGATGTATTCAGCCTGATGCAGCGATGATACCTCATCCACAGCCTGCAGGTGAGATGCATACAATGTTTCACTGGATTAAGACGCTGTCAGTGTGAAAACATGACCCTACATAATGTCTCTGCAGCAGCATGTGGGCATTCTGTGATTTCACAGTGAAATTTCGTCTGTCGGTGATTGAGCGCTAAAATGCTGATCCTGCTAATTCTGCTCAAAGACACTGGAAGAATTCATAAGCAATGCTCACTTTAAAAGTCTGCGGAGTGTATAAAGCATGGATCTAGTCAAATATTCATTAACTGGGGGGATAACTAAAGGTAACTTTTTCACTGAAAAGAAGAAGTCGTTAAAAAATACTGCTAATCTGAACAGCCTATTATGTAGCAAATGTAGACAATCAATAACATTATGACAGATTAATATATATGATTATTCATATGAATACTCTCTACAATACAATATATTATTAACAATAAACCATAATTTAAAAAATCTGTCAATTCATCATTATTAATATGCTTTATATACTATATATATATATATATATATATATATATATATATATATATATATATATATATATACGTATATATACACTGTATATGTATATATATAAATAGTAGTGTTCCTAGTCAGATATATAAAATTTAGAAATTTATATAACTGTTTAATTCCAAAAAGAACAGCCTTCTGAAGTCACTTATTTAAAAAAAAATATTTTTTTTAAGTGTTTTCTCTCATTTTTAATACCCTCCTCTGCTTTTTATAAGAATCATTAGTTGAAAATCTGCTGCTTTAAAACCGAGTAGCTATGCATAGTGTGCGAATGTTTATAATGTATTAAAAATGCTTTTGCGAGTGCGCAAGTGAACAAGCTTATGAAACATCATCTGGCTGTATCTTGAAGATATTATATGTACAGTTTAAGACCGCAGGAACACTGTAAAAATGTTTGGTAAGGGGAGCCTAAAAAATGTGCTTCACGCAGTAGCATTTTAAGTAACGGGTTTCATTTGAGCCAAAAATATTACTTAGTATGACTGAATCAGCCTGAATACTTCACGTCGCACTGAATTTTTAAAGATTCGATGAAGTAAAAATAACAATTTAATGTAAAAACCGCCCAAACCCACCTTGAGTGTATGTGTGCAGTGTGTGCTAGATATAGATTTGTGACTATATACATATATTCACACAAATCAAACTGCACAGTGCATGGGGGAAGGTTGTACATTTCTATGGGGGAAGGGTGCGTGTGTGAGGGGGTTGTTTGAATGTACTTAATAGGTAATACGGTGGGGGATGGGAAGTTGACATTCAGGAGATGCCTGTTTCTGAGGTAAAGTTATGATTCCAAGTATCCAGCACCGACACGTGCTCACTCTCTCTCTCTAATACACAAGAGACAAAACAATAGGCAATCAGAGTAACTGCTGCTCATACAATTAGAAATAAATTCCTCCTGACACACACAACTACCAATGAACAAACTGGATATACGCTTATTTGCAACTCTAAAAAAAGAATCCGAATCTTTGTTCAACCATGTTCAAACTCCAGCACACGTGACTCTTAATAAACGTGCGCTTTAAAAAAAAATCACCTAAATCGCTGAACTCTGATGAACTTCAGCTGTGTGAGGAAGTTGGTTTAACACTGCTGGTTATATTTGTAGCTATCAGATGTTTCACATTGTGAAATCCCATTGATTTTTGGTTCTGTGTACATCCGTTGAAATAACATATCGACTAAAATGGAACTTCCCCATGGACACAACCTCCAACCAAACACCCTTCCCAACCGAAAGCCTCATCCACAAATAGTTCGGCTGCGTTTGGGGAGCAAAATTGAACAAATTCTTCAACTAATATCCTAGTCGTCCTGTATTGCTCACCTCTTGTTCTACATTTGATAAATTAACACTGTGTCAGCCAATTGAAATAAGTCTATTTATGATGTGCTAGCTGAGTGCTAGTCTGCCAACACAATGCTTCAAATGCCAGCTGATGCTCAAAGGTTAATGGAATAGAAACCTCATTGTAAATTAATTCACCCGATGTGGGCACCATATTGTTCTTTAACAAAATGTCAGCATAACTCAAATGTTAATGATTTCTAAAATTTCTTGAGCTCTGAATTTGTCTGCCAGTTTCATCGGGCTAAATGTTCGGTGTAGAGAACTTCATATCAGATTTATACAGGCCAGTGAGTTGTTATAGAAGTATAGAAGAACTGTTAAACTCAACTTTCGTCACTTGAAAGCAGATGTTTGGGTATTGTATGGTCTATCTTTTCAATAATAAAAGAATAAAGTTAGATTTTATGGCTGAGAATGTCATGAAGCTAGATTTTTTTTTTGGCTGCCAGTCACACATTGTTCAGAGATTAACAGCCTTTGAAAAAAAAATGCTGACATGACTTTGACCACAAAAAAGCGAGCTGTTGTGTGCACTAGCATTCAACGTTCATCGGGCCGTATCCAAACAGAACCAGAGTAGACTTTCTTTTACTGTGGCTTTTGATGCAGAAAGACCACTGTAATGATACATTCTGATTTGGTGCATTTGTCGCCAAAAACATTACACCAACGGCAGCACTGTGTATCTCTATCATCATCAACCTCGCTATCATCATCATAATCATCGATGAGAAATGATGAATAATGCCGGTTTCTCCAATGTAATTGACAAGAAATAGGGCCACCTGCACCTCCTTCATTTCCATTTGTCTGAGGAAAACGTGGCCTACTCATTTCCCGCCGAAAACATTATGCTCCGTCATGGATGGCATTGTTTTTGTGTTTCTCTCAAGCTTTGATAACCTAGTTCACAAACAAATGAGAGAGGGAAAACAGATGGATAGATAGATAGATAGATAGATAGATAGATAGATAGATAGATAGATAGATAGATAGATAGATAGATAGATAGATAGATAGATAGATAGATAGATAGATAGAAGTAGTATATAAAAGGAATATCATTTATTTAGCAACATTCAGCACACAATGTCTTAAAGAATGCATATCTAGAATTCTAAGAGCAAAACTAGAATCCAGAATAGCTCAAGCCCATCTTATGTCTGTGCACAGAGCTGCTTAATAGACTGTGTGCTGAGGTCTGGAGTGAGTAGTGAAGCCTGTCAGCTCTCTATTTTAATTCTGTAAAAGCTGCTTTGGGTGTAGCTGCTAAGAAATGACTAGGTTTATCTTCATTGATTATACATTTCTTAAGCATTTCATATGATCGCTTCTGGTACAGTGGAACAAGCTATTATTGACAGTCTCTGTTTTGGAAGGCAGTTGCCCTATGTTTATAACAATTTATGAATAAGTAATAATACTAACACTTCTCTGAATGTTTTAATTGATTATCATATTAGAATCAACTATATCAAAATAAATATATCTATATCTATATCTATCTATCTATCTATCTATCTATCTATATATATATATATATATATATATATATATATATATATATATATATATATATATATATATATATATATAATTTATGGTCAGTATTGGCTATAGATTACTTCTGAAATATGGCTATACTCTTTACAAATTTGAATTAAAATGTAACTATCTTAATCTTTAAAAATACACTTTTCAAAACATATGCCATCCATTTTTTTTCTTGTGAGCAGAGTGGAGGAGCAATTGCAAATGGGGAGGAGAAATGAAAAACCAGGAGTGGAAGTTTATGACAGCATGGAGGGCTCAACAGCAACATATTCCTTTCCTAATATCTTAAACACGCACACTTCCAGTTTCTAGTTTTCTTAGGAATGCCACAGCTGTCGACCAATGGTTTTTAGACTACCTTTTGTTACATTAAAACAATTAAGAGTGAGTCATTTAATTGTTCCATAACCTTTAAGAACCGCATGTTCTTCAACAAAAAACAAACTGAAAACTGGGGCCCAGGTCGGAAGTTTGCTGAAGCCCCTAATAACCTACAGGTTAGACTTCTGTAGTCTCTCGTTTCTCATTACATTTAGATACATCCTAAAAGACAATCCTGTCAGAAATAGGTTCGCGTCGAAGAGCGATACTGGCACAGCTAAACGGAATCTTCCGTCCCCATATGTTTAGACAGTATCATAGGCAAAGCGATGCAAATCCTGAAGCCGGAGCGCGCGTCGCAGCGCCCCCTGTGGCCGCCCAGCGGTAGCGCCGCGTGTCTTGCGAGTCTTTTGTGTGTGAACATTGGCAAAGCGCTCGCTTCTCTCCATAGAGCAGTTACACTGAGCCACAGCTGCACCAAGAAGATACACATCTCTACTCACAGCAGTCAACACAGACTCACCAGATGCTCTTGTTCTCTCCAAACCTGAGCGCTTTTTACCGCGGTATCTCTCTATTGTAAGACGACTGAGGTAGAGGTTCATATAAAAGTTTTTGCGAAAACCGCGGAACGGATGTGAGGCGCAATAGAGAGCCTCTTTCAGTCTTCACTTTGCACCTTCTTCTCTTAATTGCGTTGCGATTTCTGAGTAAGCGAGGAACACGCTTTCTAGTGGAAAGGCAATAGGGGCCGGTTGATGTTTTTACTGAAATGGACGTGAGATTTTACCCACAACCTCCTCCACCATCAGCAACAGATCCTTCCCGACTGGGACAGTCACACTATTCGGACTCTCCGTATTGCAATAAGGTAAAAGCTTCATTTTATGATGCATGATCTTTTATGATGTGGATCTTCGCGAACGTGTTTTGTTTGAGTTTCGCCTGGCTGAACTTTAATGAACACTGTTGAGGACTTGTCCAAAGTTTGCTCTTCACCCGACTGTCACGGAGAGTCGGAGAAAGTCGGGGCGACTGAGCGCGACATCGCAAATGTATTCAGATCGGGTGACTATTACCTGTTTATATCGTCCTCGCTATACATGTTTATATGTTTAACTCTCAAACGCGCACGTCGGCGTTTTCACGTGCTTAAACTTAAAAACGCTGTTTCGGGTTGCCATAGAAACCGCGCGCGGGTTGTAAATAATATGCAAATAATAATAAAACGCTCTATTTAAGTTGGTAACAAAAAGTAGCACGCGCTTTACTTAAATACACCTGCTCTTCGTCACAGCCCCAAACTCGTGGACATCAACAAACTGTCCTTTTCACGACATGCGCAAACAACAAAATAGTGCGCGTAGCGCCCATGTTTATTAATGCTGTTCACAACATATTTATGTTTTATACTTTTTACCAGCGGCATTAATTTATCTTCCTAAGTCCCCGAGGAACAACAGATATATGTGGGGTTTGTATTCCTCTATTTCTCCTAATGATGGTGCTGTTACTGTGTGTGTGCAGTGCATGTGCGCAGGATAAAGAGAGATGGGGAAGAGAGAGGGAGTGTGTGTGTGTGTGTGTGTGTGTGTGTGAATGAGGAGGGGGTAGGGTTACTGTGGGGTGATATAGTGGGGGTTGGGGTTGTATTATTCCTTTCAATGCTTCTTGATTCACTGCCATAGGTCTCATATCCATGTCTAAGTGCAGTCACATACACAGTGAAATGTTTTATGGATGAATCACATTTTTAGTGAGAGACCAAAAAAAAAAATCCTTGAAAGCACAATTTCATTGCATTGTTTCAGTGATTCATTTGTTAGATGTAATTTTGATGTGCGGCAGTAAATTGTTAATATCTTTGCTGAGTTTATAAAACCAGAGAGGAGAGAAAAGAGGCTGGCGGGGGTAGGGAGGAAAGGAAGAGGGAGGGAAGGAGGGGAAGGGCTTTCAGATATAATCTATATAGTGTAATTTTACTGCAGAGGCAAGTCAGCCTATATCAACTCCACTCGAGATTTTTCATCTTAGCAATTCAGAAAGAGAGGGAGGAGGGGAGCTGGAGTTGGAGAAAGAGAGAGATGGGGGGGTTGTGGTGGTGGTTGGGGTACACAGCAGAGCAAACAAGTGAGATTGTGACAGTGGTGTGTGGTATCTACAGAACAAATAGACAGAAATTGATGGTATGTGGCTAAACGGGGGTCACGCTGCCAGTGGGACTGATTCAGTCTGTGCACAAAGCCCCCCATCTGATTACCTTCCTCCCTACCTGCTCTCCTCAGATCCCAGAAGACCGCAGTCCACACTCTTTCTGTTTGATGTGGACAGATAGATCTAAAAACAAGCACTGTATCTTTATTCATACGCTATGGATTTTAGTTTCAGAGCCTCTGAGACAAGCGCCGGTTTAAAAGCGTTCAGTTGCAGTGCACTTTGTTGTGGATTTTCTGCAGTTCAGCAAAACGTGTAAATGCAGGAAAGTCTGTGTTTGTCTAGCACGATGCTTTTTTGTGCTGTGAAAGGTACACTTTCTGAGTCTAAAGTTATTGCTGCGAGGAGAAAAAAAACGGAGCAACTTTGAACACACTAATGCTCCGCACTTCCTGCGCCATACAGTTTGGTTCTTATCGCCCCGTGCTTATCGTTCTACCTCCTCTGGCATTTTTGTCACGAGACACTGTGTCGGTTTGCTAAGAAAGTGTTTGGCAAGCAAATAAATGCGAAAGCAATTAAATTTGAATTTGAAGACCCCGTAGAGGACTCTTTGAATCCGAATCTGCACCTCAGATGTGTGGTTTAATACACGGGCGCTGCTGTTAAGGAAGTCAAGAGTGGTCTTGAGGGGTACTCTAGAGAGAGAGAGAGTGTGGCA
Organism: Puntigrus tetrazona; assembly: GCF_018831695.1. NCBI lineage: Eukaryota > Metazoa > Chordata > Actinopteri > Cypriniformes > Cyprinidae > Puntigrus > Puntigrus tetrazona. The sequence continues at coordinate 11,060,522 of NC_056700.1, read as the reverse complement.
TCATGGGTAGGATTGGATTACAGTCTGTTTGGGATTATGAAAACCGGCAAAGATGCAGCCCCTGACCATTAATGGCCAACAAAACTACTCTGCTGAAGCCGACCTATATCAAAGTCAATGATTTATTTCATGCCTAATGACTTTCAGCTGGTGCTCAAGTCGTGGCTTTAATGGAGTTTGCAGGCTCGAAGTTATTACAGCCAATGAGATAATGCAAGCAAGCTGTTAACACTACGCATGACTCATTGTCTTGTAAGTCCGACGTTGATGTGGTTTTAAGGAATGACGAGAGCTTGTATGTTCCCAGATTTCACAGGTTTTGCTTGTTTACAGTCTAAACTCTTGTGCGCTGTCAAGTCTTGGGATAGCAGAAGTCTGATCTAACTAATTGAGTTTTGTACCTACAAGAAAAATGGTTGAAATACATTACTACATACATGCATAAAACATTAATACAATACTTTTTCAGTTTTATTACTTTAAAGTTTCATGTTTAGTTGATTGTTGGTTGCCATTTCTTTTTTTTCAAAGAAAATTCTACACTTGTTTTGTTTTGGCGTACGAAGAAACTCGACTGATGCAAGATTATTAAATTACCCCGTGTATTTAAAACTACAGCGAATAATAGAGCTGTTGAGCAGAACAGGCCTGTGAATTTTTATTGACGTACATTTTTAATGCCCAGCGAACATATGGCTTTAATTTTTACATTCTGTCCTAAGACAGACACCTATAAACAATTGTCAGTGGAAAACCTGCTAAATTAAATTCAGACTCTTGATTACAATTATGGGCAAGAGTCTCCCCAAACACAAATCTGCGGTTTTGATGTCTTTTTAAAAATGTTAGTACATTCCTGCTCTTAAGGAGATTACATTAAAAGCGGATGAGAAATTAGATATCTCAAATATGTATTGCTGTCATGGGCCGTGCTCTGTAATATAAAGTCTGCTGTGTGTGTGTCTTAGCCACAGGCATTTTCAATTAAGTAGAAATTACAGAGATCTTTGGTGGTCCTGGATGTCAGAGGGTCCCAGGATGTCGACCTGACATAATACGCTGTCTTTTGTGTTTGTTAGTCAAGAGCAGTACTCAAACCTCACTCTTAAAACTGACTAACCCAACCTCCCCACCACCACCATCTCCAGCTGCAATGATCATTACACGCATGTGCATTTTAAACAAAGGAGCTAACGGACTTATCATCTGAGCACTGGAAGTAGAAGCCGAGAGAGTGGAGCTTGCGCTGGTAATCTCTGTTTACCAGGTCACTGCTTCTCAGAAAGAGTGACGTGATGACAGGGTGAGACTGAGTGGGCATTTCATCCGTGCCCCCCTCCAGCCTCGGCCTTTAGAGCAGTGATCAAACCACACTCCTAAATGTGAGAGGAAATCAATGCGTGCAGCAGTCTGTTTGTATTTGATGTTGTATCGTTCATGTGATGTCATAATGGTAAGCGGTTCGGTGTACAAAGATCCGAAATTTTTATTGTTCTTGGCTCAAACCGAAGCATATAATCCACGAATCATGTTGTCAGGATGGTATTTGTGTTAATGCCACAGTGCACTTTTTATATATTAGTATTTAATTCAGCTTGTGAAAAAAAGCTCGATAAAAAGATTTTAAATGCTAAACTTGATCGCTATGAAAGTTCTATAAGTTAATTAAATAAACAGTTTTTACTGTTACCTGGCAACCACAGCTGCCTGTTTTCCAATTTTCAGATTTTTAACCGTGAGAGACAGAACTATTAGGTATGTTTGGTAAACTGTAATACAATTAACTTAGCAAAAAAAAAGGCTTTAAACACATCAAACTGTGTATTCCCCCATCGAATGTCTTAAATTAGTTTATTTATTTGTTTCTTCTTTTAAATATTTGATGCTTCATTTCTGTATCACACAAAATTATATTTTAAACTGCATTTAGACCTAAGTCTTTTTATTACGTTTTGTCTTAATTCAAAATGCCTATTACATTAAAAAAGTCATACAGTTGTTCATACAGTTTTTTTTGCTTTCACTGATGATTTTTTTGGAAAAACCTTAGAGTTTCAGATGCAGTTTCCATGTATTCTTATGAAATATAAAGATTTGGTTTGTGTTTTGCTGAATTATATGCATTAAAGTTTTGTGGGATGTCATTATAGACAGGTGTTAAGTGTATAGAGCTTAAGGCTTTAATACCTTCATGTTTGAATAGTTCTGAAACATACTGTAACTCCCAAAATGGCTCGCTCTCCTGCTTTAAACAGAGATGTCCTTCCACTGACAGATATCTGGGAGTTTTTCCTATGTCAACAGCGTGTGTCAACATTACGCAGGCCGTCCACACATGGGTGGATTGTCATAAATGTGAGATGTTGACATAAGCTGTGATCTTTGCTCATGTTGTGCCTAGGTCAAGCTCCAAGCGCAAATGCACAAAGAAGTGCTGCGCATCGCTGATGCGATATTGTTTTACTCGCACCAGCCACACCTGGCAGATAGCTTTGCAAAATGTGTATGTTAAGTCTGAACATTTAATATTTCTAGTAGCTTCTTAACTGTTATCTTGGCAGCAGGTGCTAAACCAATTGCCAGTTAATAAACTAAAATGTACATTTGCTGAAAAAAAAACGAACACAGCGAGATCCAATTATTGTCTCGTCTCCACAATATCCATATATTCTCATTTAAGGTCAACTTAATTGCATCCAAATTTGGTTTTGCTGGTAACAAAAGCCATTACTGTTTGAGTTCCTGTTCAGTGGCTAGCTGGCACGGTTCACTGGTTACTGTCAAAAAGGATTTGCTTCTGATTGACAGCCTCACTGGAATGTGAATAGAGTTTTTAATTGCATATCATGTGTGCATATCTAAAGAGACAGGCTCTGTGGCTCAGACTACTGTTCAGTACGTACAACTCAACTACACAATCATAAACACAAACACACATTCATTATATAAGACCATTTTACATGTGGGCTGTTTCATCTCACTTCCTTCCATTATGTGGTAGAAAATCTGCTCGCTTTGTTTGCTTTGACTTTATGGACATGTCCACGTATATAATTTTCCGTATGTTGATATTAAATACATAATATACTGTCCAAACACTCACACAGGAACTGTAGCACAGCACCAATTTATTTGCAGACCATAAATGACGCTGTCTATCAGTGACTCTCTATCGTTCTTTATCACAAAACGCCACATTTCTTTGGCATCCAATACCTGGATACCAGATGTGACTGATCCTGTTCCTCAGAAAAGGCAAAATAAATAAAAATAACACCATAAAAGTATTATTAATGCAGTCGTATAACTTGTGTGCGATATTCACAGTAATTTGATACCTTTGAGGAACAGACCAAAAGTGAAGTTGACATTTGTTCCTCATCGTTCTGCATATTCACATTTGGTTATGACTTTAACCAGGTCCAATAAACTGGTTACATTTATGTAAAAAAAAGCTATTGCTAGACTATTTTCCACTGGATTTTCACTGTAACTTTTAATGTTGTATAATCCATTTGTTTAATTCTGGGCTCAATATGTACATGGGAGATGGTCCACAAAAAAAGTTCAGAGAAAAAAATTATTTGTGCTGTCAATCGATTAAAAGATTTTATTGCGTCAATAACAGTCATGGACTGTGATTAATCATGATTAATCACAATTTTTAAATACTAGGATTTACCTGTAAATGTGTTGAAATAAAGAAATACATGATAAACTAGTTTAAGGAAACAGAACCTTTTACACGACTTTCAGGTATGAGACACAATCTTTATTATTCTTTTATCATTATTCTGTTTTTATTTAGCGATTATCAGCCTTTAAACAAGCAATAAAAAGTTTACCAGGCCACGTCACTTCAATCCCAGAACACATTTTTCCCAACTATCTTCAAAAATATTTCTAAATAAACACAAAACATTGTCTCGTGACCTTGTGAAGTTATTTGGTTGTTTATTGTTGTTAAATATGCTATTTATAGCCTTTTTGTTTTTGCTAATTTGCAAAAAATGTGGTTAAATTCTATTTTATTTGTTTGTATCATATTTTAACACTTTTATTTAGCTTTTAAGAGGTGTACAAAGACCTTACACATTGCACGTTATGTTTTTATTAACTTAGAATGAGCTATTTATATCTCCTTACACAGTGGGTCCTCTTACGTGGAAGCCGCCATTTTGTTTGTAGAGTATCCCTTTAAGGACGTGTTACGTGTTACGTGTTGTTCTTGCAAACGCTGTCTGACACACAATGATAAAAAAAGTAACAATAATATTTTTAATAACATATAGATGCCACTAAAATTTACACACTGCACCTTTAATGCAATGACTATATTGGCCAAATGGAAATTTTTTTATGTTTTTAATATCGCACAAAAACTACATCAAATATACAGCTGTCTTCAGGGTTCCAAAACAAAACCTAGCATCTTTGGCATAAAAATTGTCAAAACCCTGGATGTTTTTTTTTTTTTTTTTTTGCTGGATTTTTCTTGCACATTTCGTGTTCTTATTTCTAGTAGTTACAGGCTAGTGTAGCCCTCAACAGTTCTCCACAGCGAGGTGTACAGTGAATAAAAGAGCGCTGGCACTGGATCGTTACTCTGTATCTGGAAAGAAAAAGTGTAATCAGCGCACCTCTAGTCCAGAATGATTGCCGGTCATGATCTCCAAGCCCACAGAAGTGTTGTTAATTATGCTGGAAGAATGATTATTGTTGTCACTGCTCGTTCCACAGACCCAGAGGGCCAAACCTGCAAAACAGATTCGAGGAAAATAATGGCGGTATCTGCAATCAGCCTAGGTGGTTTGGGAAATCTATCAGTGATGCATTTAAATGTGAAACTGACAAAGAAAGATCTGCATAAGTGGAGTACGTTGTAAAGATGCTAAAAGAGCTTGTCGTAGCCAGTGAGAAGAGACCTGTGCTGAAGTGCAAAGGCGTCAGTTTGTGTGTGAATTTTGCTTGCTTGGTATGTTCCATTTTCGTCTTTGCCACTGTGGAAAATGCAAGGCCGTAAACACGAGCATTCCTGTGAGAAAGACAGCGTTCAGTTGCATTTTACGGCCTTGAATTTTAGTGACATGTTTACGTCGTCTGTGTCTGTGTTTACGACGCTGGTCGTCAGTCCCAGTTCAGCCCTCTCCAATCTTTGAGTCTGCCTTGCGTGTAATTCAAACAAATGTGACATAGCGTTGCATCCATGTTTGTTACAGAATAAGATTATTTTCTCAATATAATTAGCTTCCTTCTCGACTAGCATATCAGCCAGTGCAGTGTGATGCAGAAAATGCCAAAAGATCAACTCATTAAGTAGCTGAACATAATGATCATAAAATCTGGACATGTGTTCGCTTTATTTTGGCTGGGGGAATGGGGTTTTTTTTCCGGGCCGCCATGCGCGTCGAGAAAACTCTGGCACAAATCTGTGATTGCGATTCATTGGAGGCATCTCATTTTTTGGGTCTGCTTTGCCCAATGACAGTCTACATATGAATAGCTGATTAGGCTCCCAGTTTGAGGAAACATCCAAACAGATGGCTCTGTGAAAACCAATCCAGAATAGCTTAATTGTTTGGTTTAATCTCACTATGAAACATATTGCAATCATTTTCACATAAAGGCTTTTTTTTGCGCAGAATGTAATGAAAGTTATGGTGCGGATCCAGAATTTTTGGAGCAGCCTGAAAATATCCCAAACATCCTCTTTTGCCATCAGTCTAATTGCTAATATCTTCAAAGGACTCTCACCATAATAATTCATTTTCCGTTGTTTGTAGTTTTTGAGTGCGTGTGTCATCAACACACAAGGCGCGTAATTCACTGCTTATTTAATTCACAAAGTTTTCCATTTTATTTTACGGCATGCGCATGGTTTCAATGAGTCCAGCATCTGTTAGACACACATTTGTGTGTTTGTTTGCATTCTTGGTGTGTTATTCTGACCACAATAATAGTGCCAGCCTCTCCATTATGTGGTTCTGTAGCGTGGAGGGACTTCACGCACACGGCAGCTTTGTGAAGGAGCACACCCTGGCCTTTGTGGGCCCATCTGTAGGTGAACTAATGGCCTGTTGCGTTTCCCCTCATTCAGCTCAGTCTTTGGTGTTTAAGTGGCACCTGTCAGCCTTTTGATGCCTGGTCCTCTGTTCTCCTGCGATCAGGAAGGACACGTTGCGAGTCCCCGATCGCTGTCCTGTGACAAGTGTGAGATCATGTTTCAGCGGCACTAGAACAGGTGGGCCCCACACCTTTCTCCTCTGGAACATAATCATCAAAATGGACTCCACGCTCTGAGGCTTATCATTAGCTGTAATCAAAACCTATAAGTGCAAAGAGTAGGGTGGTGCGTAAAACATCAATACTGCACTAATCGCGATGTCGTTTTACCGTGATGTGAGCATTCTGATGCCATGGTTTATGTTATTAAATAGCATCGATGAACCGTTTTTCGTAAGTTACTAATGCTTTTGTTCAACAGGCATGAAACGGTTTCTATTCACTCTTTTTATTCATCAAATAGTCCTGGAGATAATGTTTTTTGCAAAAAATTGTTTTCAACATTTATAGCAATAAGAAATGTTTTTCAATTAAGCATATTAAAATGATTTCTAATGGCAGTGACACTAAAGTAACGATGGCGACCATCACAAGCAAAAGGTAAATCAATTGATTTATTTTCTCTGTAATTACTCCATTCAAACACAAAACAAACATTTTGAAACGAGATTCATAACATATATGGAGAGTTTCACTTACTTACTATAATGTAATATATATTGTTTTGAAAATTAGAATCAGCTTTGAAAAGAGTTTTAACAGTGCTATAACAGAATTTTTGATATTCAGAACATTCTTCAGTGAATTGAGAATGGCTTTTAAATTAAGCCCAGTTCATGAATTTGAACTGAATTTGAATTGACATAGCCAGCAGCTATTTTCATTGCTATTTTCATTTTAAAATAAGGAAGTTAAATTTAAAAAAAAGAAAACAAATAACATAAACTTTAACTGGACAAGTCAGATTAGTCAAGACAGGATTTGATTGCTTAATTAATAGATAGATAGATTGATAGATAGATAGATAGATAGATAGATAGATAGATAGATAGACAGAAGACAAATTCCTGCTTAGGACTTTTCCTTAAAAACAAAAACCTTTATGGCTTCACGTGTATACTGTACTTGAAAGTCTTTCAGACATTTCCTCTACATGCAAAATTTAAGAGCAAGGGGGAAAAAAGATGTTTTTAACAAACATCCCTTTTTTTTTTATTTTTGTCCTCACTGCGAGCAGCTGTGTTTGAGGTCAAAATCGACTCAAAATAACAGACTTAAAGTTATAATTGCACGCTTGACTTTCAGAGAAACTCCCCTCAGTGCTTGTTCATGGTCTGGTGAAAAGCTTTGAAGCAAGTCATTTACTCAAGTTATTATTTGAGGGGTTGAGGCTGATCGATGTTCCATATTTTGGGTGTTTACACATTCAGGCTTTTAGAGGACACACTCAGCCAACTCAGCTCGACTCATGAGCCTAAAATTAGGCATGAAAATATGCGTTACTCTGACTGCGGCGCACAAGAGAGCAATTAATTTTAGCGCGGCAAGTGTGTATGCCGTTCATAAGCAAAAGAGAAGGTAATTCAAAGAGACTTAAACCTTATCAGGACAGCTACAAGTGAAATGGAAATGAAAGGCGGTGGACAGAGAAAACAAGGAGCTCATTTCAACAGGAAACCAGCAGAAAGTCATACTCAATTTTGTTTTGTATTAGTCATACCTTCTTCGCGGTTTCCCGCTGAAAGGATAGAAAATGGAGTCAAAAATGGTTCCAAACCCATTTGTTTTATAGAAACACTTTGAAAAGTTTTGCGGTTCGGGCTTAGCATTAGATTAGTTGGGATATGAGACTGTCTGCCTTTAAAACAGCCTTTCATCCACTACCATTATTTTAAACACTAAACTTTAAAATGGAAGCTTTAAAGTCATTTAAAACATTCATTTCCGCATAGCTTTCAATTGAAACAGCGTCTTGCGGTCCTGATTTAGTAAAATATGATTCCCCCCGCACAAGACGAAAGGCGCAGTATATTAAAATCTGTCCGGAAGGGCAAGTTTTCTAGCCTATTCTGGATAAGAGTGCAAATGAGTCTGTCATCACAAATATTACACCTGATCTATAAAACAATTCATGAATTTTTCGAAGCCCCTTGGCATTCGGTTTCATGCCTTCCCTGTTCGTGTAAATGCAAATCAGTATTACACAGGTGTTATGTGTGTTTTAAAAGATGGAAATAGTTCCTTTGTCATTTTAATAACGAGATTTTTTTTCAACCTTGCAATTCAAACGGTCGAGGCGTATAAGTTGAACCGCAAAATCATCCCTGTTTCAGTACCTCTGAGTCTGATAGTGTTGGACACTCTGTGTTTCTGCTCTCTGCAAACAAGGCCCTGAAGAGAGAGAGAGATAAAGAGAGAGTGAGAGAGATATGCACACACACACAGACACACACACACACACACACACACACACACATTCAAATATATGACCCCAGTGTAAATGAGGAACAGCTGCACCATTGTAATTAAACATGGGCAAAGAAAACTACACAAACAAATGAACCTCACAGCCGTAGGTCCTGAGGCACATTAAGGGGAGAGAGAGAGAGAGAGAGAGAGAGAGTCACAAAGCTTCCTACAGGTGGTTAAAACACAAAATTGCTTCTTGGAAGACAAATGAAGCACCCTTTAAATTTGTCAGATAGGAAGTTAATGCTTTTAGTGCTGTTAGCGGAGATCAGGCTACCACACTCACATTTGACACGTTTCACTGGCTGCTAAACTCATGGTGCTCAGCTGTAGTGAGATTAAGCCAAATATTATTTTAAAGCATTATCACACTAATATGATGTTTTAATGAACATTGTGCAAGAAAAATAGCAATCAAGGCATTTACACTTAGTTGTGAATTGTGTTGTCTGCGGTCTACTGATTATTAAATATAAATGAGATTAAAGAGATAGGTTTCCAAAAAAGAATATGTTTTTAATTACTTTCTCATATTGTTCCAAACACGTACGCTATTTTTTTTCCCAGTGGAACTTTTCCAGTTCACAGTGACCACATCTGTCAAGTTCCAAAAAGCGAAAGAAAAACATCATAAAAGCACCGTAAAAGTAATTTTTTTATGACTTATTTGATATATATCTTTCAAACCCATACAATAAATTTATGTAAGAAACAGACCAGAATCAAAGTTATAAAGCACATATCATATGGACTAGTCGATTTTTTTGCTTGACTGAAACAACTCAAGGAGGGGAAAACAATGATAGGATTTTCCTTTTTTGGTGTCCTTTTAAGTAAAACATAAGTATCTATTGTACTTGACAGATGAAAGTGCTCTCATGAAATTACTTTTGCCTTCATTATGCTTGTTATTGTAATGCAGCAAGTATGAATATCATATCATCAAGGTATTTTTAGTCTTTGTACCCTCATAAAGTCTATGTGTAGCATCACTCTATTTGATTAATATCATTACACGTCATGTTTTCCTAAGGAAACTTCAAAGTAAATTTGCAGCTCAGGTTCTCCCGCAATCAATACGGTAATATGATCGAGATATTTTTGTCCTCTTAGCAAATTTGCTGGCGACTACAGTCGAGAGAGTTAACTTTCAAGGCACCATTATCCAAGTTGAAGAGAAGAATGAGACATAAAAGCAGGTTTTGTTCTCAGGTTTAGTCCTTAATCAATAGTTTTATGTAAAAAAAAAAATACAATAAAATGACAAGCTGTAGTCTAATAGCGATGCAGGAGCTGGGCACATCTGAGGATGCCATGGAGACCCATGTGATGCTGATCAGGCTGAAACTCATTAGCCAGGCCAGATTTGTGCGAATGTTCAGGATGCCGAAATCTCGCGCCGAACGGATCTGGTGGATGCTTGTCATGGCAACAGCATGTATCAATAAAGCAATCTTTATTTCCTGACAGCGAACGAGACCTGCATTCTAATGGAAGGGCTGTTATTTCGTTACCCTGCAGTCCAACTAGCTTTAGCTAACCCATACGTTTCGGCTGTTAATGTATCAAAGCAGACAAGCGGCTTCGATGATTGACACGTAATGGGATGTTTGTGCCCGGTAGTGTCCGAGCTTGTTTTTCCGTGTATGTTTTTAGCAGTGGCTCATTGGTCAGGCCGCATTAATTCCTATGTGTTTTCCTAGCAGGAGAGGTAATGAACAGGAAGTGATTGTGGTCATGCGTCCAGATAAGAGAGCTTGTGTCCCAGCATCCCTGATGCTTATCACCCACCACACCAGGGCGGCAGCTGCGGAGGAAGTACATAGCGCCATAGCAACAGGCCAAGAGAGGAGAATTCACTCTGAAGCTTACAAAAATGTCTCGGGTTCAGCTCTGCACAAAACGGGGCTGTGAGATCACTTGTTTGAAAACACGTGTAGATGCTTTGTAAAATGGGTAGGTTTGAATTTCAATTCAGAATTCATGGTCAAAGCTTGTTGTAAAATGACTGTAAATGACTGCAGATTCTATATTAATGTGGCAATTTAATATAATGAAATATATTTCTTGGCAGAAAAATTGTTTAGGATTAGCTATAATAAATGTGACTCATTCATTGATGTTGCTACTGAAAAACACAGGAGATTACTGACATAATATACTCCTATTCAGATAAGCTAATTGATTATATGTATTTTAATAACAGTAAATAGCAACATTTGGTGTATTATGTTTGTTTGTTTTTTAATAGAATAGCACCCAAAATGGTATTTACATCTTTAACTTATTCCATAATAGTGCTGGGAGTGACAATAATAGTTAAAATATTGATGAATATTTAATATGTGAATATAAAGTAGTGTTATTGATGTCAATTATAGCAATAATTTATATTTAATTAATATATGATAAATATAAATCTATTATTATTTTTATATAAAACAATAATAATGTATATTAAAATAATATAATACATAGCAATCTTTTATTATTTATATAATAATAATAATCATAATTAATTTTCAAATAATATATTAAATAGCAAATAAACTATAGCTAATCTTGTTATTCTTCTTCTTTGTCTTTTTGTTATTATTATTAGTGGTGGTGGTAAAAACTGAAATAAAACAATAATTAGTTTGCATTATTTCATTAGGATATACTGGTCAATCACCGTAAAAGACTTTTCTTTCGTGGCTTATTGCTTTATCGACACACACATACAAACAGAACACAATAGAGCAGTGGTATGAATTCAAAGCCTGAGTCGCAGATTGAATGGAACAAATGTGGAGGGGATGCTTGGGATTTTTCTCCCTACGTATGTCCAGGGCTGATAGCATTCCTGTTCTCTGGTGTGGTGTCGCTGTAATAGTCCTGGTTAGCGCTGGCGATGTGAAGCTCTGCTGTGCTGTTGGCTGAAGCCGAGCTGAGGATGAGAACACAGTGGCCCATTGTACTGCTTTCAGATACACAGCCTGATGTGTGAGTTCGGTCGGCTCCTGCTGGGAGCTTTTGTCAAGCGGAGTAGCCCGCTCAAGAGTGTCGCCTTTTCCCCCTAAATATGGTACATTTCTGTGGGAGATTCGGGGAGGGGCCTGTCATAAAGAACATGGCCCTTTTGATTTGCTATCAGTGCCCACACGTCGCCCCTCTGTCAACATGGCGTCAGGTTAAATGATGGATTAGCGGATTGATTTTCCCGGATATTCCGCTTAATTGTCTTTGGTGTTTTGCAAATTAGCAGGAAAATGGCTGAACACTAGTCTCTTTGTGGCTTTCCGTGTTTTCACCAGATGGCGAGAGCTCTGCTATTGATTACAACTGTAAGGTGGACTTAAATTAATGTAAACAGCAGAGTTCATTAAATTTTCATTTACCAGCTCTTGCAGTTGATAAAAATAGCTCGTTAATTCTGCCCAAATGCACTGAGTTACCTTCTCCATGTCAATCAGGTGTGACGAGAGCACTTCCTAATTTAAAAGAAGGCGGATTCATATTTTAATAAGCCACTGTGCGTGGCATTCAGCCACGAGGTAAGAAAAAAAGACCCAACATCTGAATTAATCGCGTTGGAGGTTAAATTCAATTTCACGTAATGGGACTTGGCACAGTTTTTTTTTTCTGCACAATAGCTGAAATTGCAGCCCTTTCAGCTGGCTGCTGGCAGCCGTCCACCCAGGTCATCCTGGCTCCTGCTTCTTGTTGTCTCTTTTTTTCCCCACTCTGTATAAAGATACAGGCAGAAAAATGTTAATCCTTTCAGTGCGTCGCACCTGTTGACATTTTGGGGTCTATCAGTTTTGCGATTAGCATGATTTAGTGTAGCTTACCTCCCTGCAACAAGGACAGCCGGAGAGTTCTGGGGGCCTGTGTCCATTTTCCTGATGCACCAGGACAAATTCTCTGAGTCTGTTGAGAGTGATTAGATTTCTCAAGGGTCCTTGTCTCAGAAACACTACCCTACATAAATTACTCATGCTCTTCTCTCATGGGCTCAAAGACCGGCTGCCAGTGCTGGAACACATCAGCCATTTGCCTGTTCAGATGTTCATGCGGTGAATTCAACAATAAAAATATAGAAATATGACACATTTTAAGGTAGTACTAATAATACGGCCACAAACAAGATTTGTACACTTCAGTCAAAATTAAAAATGTGTAAATATGTATTTGTATATATAATACTTTTATTGCATGCATTAATTTTATCAAAAGTAAGTACTGTAAATGTTATAAAAGATTTCTATTTGAAAAAGTGGTTTGTTTGATCAAAGAATTGTAAAAGTGTCAAAGATTACATAAAATGATGACAGTTTCAACATTCATAATAATAAAAATGTTTCTTGAGCACCAAATCAGCATATTACAATTATTTTTAAGGATCATGTGACACTGAAGACTGGACTAAATTCAGCTTTGCCTCACAGTAATAAATTATAATTTATAAATATATTTATATTAGATTTTTCTGAAACATTTTAAAAATTATTTAGAATTTGCATTATAAACAAAATATCACAACAAGTGGCTTTTAATTTAACTAAACAATACAATTTTTGCTCACAATATGAGGTATCAAATCTGAATCAATCTAAATCAATAGATATATCATTTGAAATGCCAAAGAATCTTGAACTTGTGAAACTTTGTGGAACGCGTAATTGTTTACATAATGAATTTAGAACTGGTTTAATATTTATAAATGTGATTACATATACAGTTATGCATATATAACTTCTTCATTGTTATATTGAGAATATATATATATATATATATATATATATATATATATATATATATATATATATATATATATATATATATTCTCAATATAACAATGAGGAAGTTGCACTACAACACTGTGCTGTGTAACACTCTGTTCTGGTGACAATGGTCTCATGTGGTTGTTTGTAAGAGGTCACCATGTCATGCGGAAGGTTTCATGTCTTCAACTAGCTGTTCTGTGGTTGAAGTGCATTGTGGGACATTGGTGTAGACATATGTCGGACTGCATCCCAGACACCAAAAGTAGCACACAGATTCACACACACACACACACACACACACACACACACACACACACACACACACACACACACACACACCACTCCTGTTGAGATAAAAATAACGTGACCTACCTTTCAGCTGCAAACATCCTCAAGTGAGCAGATACACTTAAACACTCTCCCACACGAGTTAAACACCGTTGACCCCGCACAGCTGCACCAAAATCTGCACCATTTATCAAAATACAGAAACGAAACAGACACCGAAGACAAACAAGGAGAATAAATGTTGTCTTTGGGCTTTCGGAGCTGGAAAACACTTGTTCAAACAGCCTTATCAAACCAAATTTTCCCCTCAACCAATCGTAAAATAAAGCAATTAAGTGGTCATGTCACCATCTATTGGTCTCCAGTGAAATATGCCTTCATTTACCTCCATCGGGATTCCTGAGGCAGTAAATTATGATACACTGTAATTTTGTCTCACTCTGAAAGGATATTTAACAAGCCACTGGCTGCTCACTCTGAAACTTAATCATTTTTATCCCCCGTCCCCCGTCTTTTTTCAGGTCAGCTCTGTTTTAGATGAGATTCAGTCAGTGTTGAAGCATATCTAAGGACTCGGTTAGGGGAAACAGACATTAAAGTTCGCTAATGGTTTAATTTAAGCTAATTGCGCCCGACACCAGTGACCAAAAAACCGCGAGCCATAGAAACTGATAAAGCGCTTCACGCCAACAATATGGCCAGAAGGAAAGGAGAAAAGCAGTATGTCATCATTCATGAATCATTAAACCAATAAAGTCTAAATGTTTCCCTGAAGCTCGGCTGTCTCTTTACAGACCGGACTGCGTCGGGCGAGCTGCGTCATCACGTTATTCCCCCCTAACACAAATTGCCATTCTTCGCATTTCTAAGTCGGCCCATTGTGAAGATAATTGTAACATAGGAGGCTGGTTTAGTTCTCAGCGTGGGCTTTCACCAATCAACTGATAGAAATGAATATGTGCATTACATCGCAATGTATTCGAAATAAATCGGCACGACGGCTTGGAGGCAAAGCACGGAGGAAAAGCCCAACACTGGTTTCTCGGCTCGACATGAAATCGTCCCAATTCAATAAGAGCCAGGCAGTGATTTATACTTCATCCTCATCTCTGGGCCTAATATCAGAGTGCCTCTATAGGTAGTCATGAAAGTCATTTCTAGCTCACTGTAATAAATTACAGTGGTGGAACACGAATGAAGACGCTTTCAGTTCAGCTTCAGGCTCTCAGAAAATTGCCATTTTGAGGAGGGGGTGTGTGGAGGAAAAGAAATCACTTTGTGCCGTAATGCAGTACAGACAAAGGTTATTCATCAGAGGAATGATTTGAAGTCAAAGATGACTGCCACTCTTGATATTGAATGCTAGAGCAAAGAGAGAAACACTCCCCCTTCTCTCTCTCTCTTTCTCTCTCTCTCTCCCTTTGCCTCTATTTCTCTCCATGACGACCCTGACCCACTTTTGTGGCTGCTTATTATTCAGGCTACGGTTTATCCATGGAAAGAATGTGTGTAATTTGGTTTGACAACAAACCCCTGCGTGTTCCTCTCCGAGAAGTGGTTGCTATCGACAGCGGCTCGTATCGAGTAATTTTTTATTTCTTTATTTTAATATAAAAGAAATCATAATGTACTCATATCTGGGGAATAAGCTGTAATTTTCTGCACGGGAAGCGTTTGAGTGCACGCTTCGCTCAGAACTACTGCTTTTAGTAACAGCGTTTGACCTTTAGATTTCAGCTGAAATGAAACCACGAGGAAACCTCTCCTTTTCGCCCATACGTCCTCCTCTCCGCTGCGTGCCATTATGCTCACACTTTTCTTGCCCTCTCTGTGTTTTATAAACGTTGACATGTTTAGAAAGTGAAGTTTCACCGGTGACTAATTACACTGGGGAAACCAAAAGGTGTACATTTGGATGTTGATACTATTCGTCGCTCGAGCATCTGCTCGATCAGAAATGAAACGGAGAGCATTTCTGGCACGTCTCCAGGACGGCATTAGCATCTTGCGAGAAGGCAGAGGAATATATTTTATTACCTGACATACTGCTGCTTTTAAGGGTCCACACATGTTGACTTAGGGAGGTCGGCAGAAGGTCTGAAAGGCCAGATGTACCTTTGAGTTGATACGGAGCGCCTGATAACAAGATGACGGGATTAATTATTTCCCTCAATCTGCCAACAGTCTCTTAGGCAGTCATGTATATACAGATGGAGCAAAACGTATTTATCATATCCTGAATGTTTTGAAAATGGATAGGATTGCAGTTTTCTCTGCTCTGCCTCTGTTTTATACAAAATGTCAAAAAAGACTTTCACATTTACCTGCATTGCATTTTGTCCAAAATAAAACAGAAATATTCATTTATTGCAGCTTGTCCATAACAAAATAAAAGAATCTCAGTTTTACCCTGTTAGTTTATTTGATTGTAATTATTTAAGCATCTTTTCAATAAAACACTTCATCTGAACATTTTAGATGTTCAAAATAAAGCTGGAGATAAAACACACCCGTGAAGTATTTCACGTTTAAGAAGTACATTAGCATTGAAAAATGCATTATATCCATTTCTGTCAGTTCAAGAGGTTTTATAATAGATATTTTAGGGGGCCCATATATTCCAGCGGCTCTGAGTCCAACATAAAAGGGGACGAAAATGAGCATGGTGCTGAGTAGTGAGTGCATTTAAACCACAGGGTGTGGAAAGAATACACACTCGCAGTTTGATTTTCCCATACTCTGACCTTCCATAAGAAACTGATGAGGAATGAAATTGGTTCCAGTCTCGCGAAAAAAAGCTCTGATTCACATCTGGACATCTGAGAGAGAGGGAGAGAGAAACACACACACACTCAAAATGTCCTAGTCGGTGCAGCAAAAATGGTTCTTTACTTTCAGACAATGTGAAAAACTGTCGCACTAACAATCAAGGCCTATTCCGCATTCCTGCCAAACAACTGCATTTAATGACTGAAAGCTGTACCACACTAAAACATTTGTGAAAAAAAAAAACACGATGCCATTCACATCTGCGTCACATGAAATGATGAGTACAGCACAGCAATAAAGTCTGAGCACAGGTGCAACGCCAGAAATAGGATTCGTTCTATTTGATTACAGTATGTATCACTGAGCAGGAGAGATGTCACTTCTAGACATATCATCCAGTGCCAGAGAAGCAAATGCATAAAGCCAATTTGACAAAGGGGTCAATATACAGCATCCAATAAAAAAGAAATCTACAAGATCTGCCAAGAGCTATAAACATCAAAATAATGGCCCCACTGTTCAACAAATATATTCAATTGGCTCCTCTTTTCTTATTTGTTTCTTGGATCATTTTATATTTTGCCATTTACAAAGTCGTGAGAAGTCAAACGTGATGCATGCCGGTGAAAAGTATGCCGCATCTATGGTGAAACGTTAGCTGCATCTGTACAACAGGCAATCACGCGAGATGATGTGGGGCTCATTGATTGCACGCAAGTTGCGTGATTATGTTTGGCGCAAAGCGTTTCATTGCACTCATATCTCATTACCTTTCTTCTTGAACAGCGGCCATTTTGATTGGGTCCATCTAGAGCAGAGAGAATAGTATTGAAACAAGATTCCACAGGAAGTGCACGACGATCTGTGTAGCTTCACCAAAAAGGCCTCGAAACGTCCTTTGTTTGTAATCAGTTCTGTCACCAATATGTCTCATGCATCATGTGTCTTTCCTCAGCTCCCTTCCCCCCTTCTTATGATATCTGTTTATATTGGATCTGTACAATATGAATAATGTAGAGCAACCAATCTCATTACCATGCTCAGATATAGAATACAGATTATTGTATAACATTTGCATAAAATTATGGCTCTTGTTGAGGGAGAGGGAGCGTTTCTTTCACCATTTGATTTATTGGGTTCATTTATGGTGAGAAAGATTAGCTTTGAGTTACATAAAATTGGCTCAAATGTGAAATTTATGATACTTAAGTTGGAATTCGACACCTTAAAATCAGATTTTAATAGCTGGAAATTTTAGACACATTTCAGTCAGAATGACTTTTCAGGAAGACCTTTATCATCATTAGCGCTTTTCGAAATGAAGTCGTTCCATAATTCCACACATGCATATACTTTGCACCTTCTTTTGCATAATACGCTCATTTACAAATCCTCACAGAAGATGTATTTTGCTCATATAACAAATGCAACATTTCGTAGCTTTTATTATATTACACACAATATATGGAAACATACTGAATGCAATATTTTGCTGTGATCTGAAAGGCCTTCATTTGTCTGTTTTTAAAATTGTAGCTTGAGCATAAATCAATAGAGTATCATGTTGATATTGCAGCCCATAATTCTAGATTTGGAGAAACAGTGGCGCATTGTCAAATATGGATGTTTGAGGAGGTTTTTTTTTTTTTGTTTTTTGTGAATAGTACAATATAATTAGCTGGAGTGGCCAAGTGCACTTCGCTTCAAGGGCACAGACTGGTCCTAACATAAAACATAAGGGTTTAACATCATCCCAGCTTCACAGCTTGTTTTCATCCCAAAAACCTTTCAGAAGTCCGTCCTGCCCAGCTAAGTGGCAAACACTTAAGATTAGGGGAACAGAAGTTCCTCATATATTTTAATAGAGAGTTGTTCAGAGCTGGTTGGTGTTGGCAGTGTGCCGTGGTACCTTCCTCTTGAATAGCTGGTACTCTTATATAATACTGTATGCCAGGAAAAGGAGTTTGTCAGGAGGAGGAGGGGAGCTAGGAGTGGGGGTTATATAGGTTTAGCCAGAACGTTTCCATTTTATCTGTGTAACAGTGGGATGATGAGGCCAGGCAGGGGCTCTGCAGAAATCCTGCTGACCTCTGGAGAGCTCAGAGAGCAATGCACTGATAAGCTTGTCTCAGACTGCAGGTGCTGAAAGCTATTACTCTCTTGATTACGGATGGGAATCTCAGGATTTAATTGCATTCTGGTTCCGATTTCGCTTAATGATTCCGGTTTCTTAATACCATTGAGGAAGCAACAGATAATTGATCCTAATTGCACTGCCATTTCGCTTTTACACTAAAATTAAAATGAATTCTTACCTACACTTTTGTCATATGAACAAACGGTGCATAAATGAGTCTCATAGGTACAAAAAAACAGTAGAAACGGTTCTTGGTTTAGTTTTTGATGAGTCATTTTGAGTTTGTGATTTATTTGAACCATTTGACATTTATTAAAAATAATTACTTTGGGCCACTTTGACATTCATCATTGTATTATTTTGCTTTATTGTTAATCAGTTCAGCTTATCTTAAGCATATTTAGTATAGTTTTTGTAGATTCAGTACTAACTTGGAAGTCAACCATTTTAAGGACTGCCAAGTCCTTTTACCATTATATTGAAATATTGATAATTGGAGGTTAACTTCTATACAGTCTCATTTATATTTTTTCGTATTTACTGCTTACTCCACATATTTAAGTGTGGTTTAGAATGGACCTTCATAATTCCTACTGTGGTGCATGTTTTTGTACGATTCACATCTCATTCATTTTGTGAAATCGACTCCCTTGTAAAAATGCCTGCGTTTTCCCATGCGATTGGGTTGGCCTAATTCACAACGCGCTAATTGATTGAGAAGATTTTGAAGCTAGTGTTTGATCAGATTCAGACGCAGCTCTCTTAAACACTCTCGCTCTGATCGACCGCTGACGCCGAGACCTCCAGTGACACTAATTAGAATAAATTAACAGAAAACCCTTGTAAGATAAATACGGGCATTGAAGTGATAATGAACAAGCATCCCTGGCCACAGTTCAGTCCCCAGACACACACTTCTGGGCCCGCAGGCCTCTGCTGCTCTGAACCAGGAGTCATTTAAGGATGAACAGTTTAATTACAGAGCTAATAAGTGTTGTTACAGACTCTAATATTATTCTGGGGAGAACACTAGCATGTCATTACCCTCTCTCCTGAGGAACACTTCCTATTAATCATAATGAGGAATTTGTTAGCATGTGGTCATGTCAGCTGGGATCAATTTTTACCTAAGCTTCCTATGAAGCTGACTGACGGCGGAGTGGAAGGGATCGATTTACAGTCCCGCAGCCATTAGGGCCTGTTTTGTTTTTGTTGTTTTTGTTATTTGATAGCTCATTTGCATCAGCTGCGGCAGCTGCCGAACGCATTGTAGTCGTTTGTTGACCTGCTTGCACAGATACTTTCTTGCTTTTCACACTAAAATGGTTGTTTATTTTAGGATGTAGATGATGCCTGCATGCCTTGTAGTTAGATGATGGACTCCTGATGATTTTTTTTTTACTAATAATGCAATAATTTGTGTAAGTAGCATATGCAGTCGAGGCTGTCAGATTTTAGAAAAGCAATCTGCACTGGCTGTGGTTTTATTGGTCATGTAATGGCACCTCAGGCTCTGAAAGAAAGCTACAGTGACACAAAATGGCTCCCAGCTTGCCACAAGATTGAGAAACCTAGTGAACACGGATCAAGGAAAACCTCAGTCACAATCGGCCCGTACAGTTTGCAAATGGAGTTCGGGTTTTGCTCTGAAAGCGTGTTCGACGTGTAGGTGAGGGAGGGAGTTTGGCCAACTGTTGCTGGATGGATTTGGTGTCAGCTTGATGGGTTTAGCTCTGAGGTTTCACTTTTTTCAGCAAAGGCCGCCTCACACTTTCCACTGGGCACATTCATATGCAAATAGTGTCTGATAGAGGTAAGAGCTAAGTAGATATAGAACAGGGCATGGACACTGAGAGAGACATGTGAAAGGTCACCGCAGTGAGAACTAGAGAGAATCAGTATAAAATGGATATGGTGTGGAATGGCTGCGCCTCAAGCTCTTCTGTTATAAAATAACCGCTCACATGTGAGGGGGAGACGGTGGAGCTTGAAATGAGGAAAGAATTTTTTATTAATCAACATAACCAGGAGTAGAACCAGACACATCAATAGCTTTATGGTGCTGTGTTTACTGTCAAAGCTATTGTGTTTTTTGTTCTAATGCTGTGAGGAGCGTTAAGCTCCTGTTCTAAATCCTACTGAGCTCCCTACTTCTAGACAGCATTTCAAGACACCATTGAACGTCATATACTGACCAGAAGATTTATATATAAATGAAGTTTATATCTTTTAGGTCCAACTCTAAGGAATAACAGCTTGGAAAATGCACCCATAATGTATTACAAGCAAAACAAAAAAATAATCTATAATGCAATACCAAAAGTACCTACAGGTATTTTAATTTATTTTTTGCTTATTATTGCTCAAAAAGCAGATTTCAGGTTGGTCTCAGGACAATAACTCTTTCTATGAGATTTCACCGGCATTTGGCTCTTTAATTTAGAAGGGATTTTAACCAGTAACCACAGCATAGCTGCAAAATTATATGCTTTTTAAACATTTTTAAAAATGTTTTCCTGTTATGACTAGGTTGTAGTGGTGTTTGGTGAAAACAGCACATTTCATAGTTTAAGAATAGCCACATCTTAGATCAGCCTGATCACATTAATCAATCAATAAGCTTTAGCATGAAATTAACCGTCATCCTGCAGTAAAACTAATGTCGCCCATCAACTCGCATTTAAAAGGTCGATAGGCTGTCTCAAGCAGGCATAATGAAATGAGATGCTGTCGATGAATAAATACAAACATTCAGCCAGTGACAGGCATCACACGAAGCCTCTCTCGCTCGCTCTCTTCTTCTTCTTCTCGTGACACCTTCATTCTTTTCAGAACACTCAAATAAGGTCATGGATGTGTTAATGACACCCTGTCAAGGACCGATTGCTGAGAAAGCCCTTTCACAGCCATCTCACAAATATATCTGATTACTTTTGATATTAATCAAATATTTTTCATGGGCTTTCTTTGGCGAAGCAGAGCAGATGTAAATTGGCGGTATCATCGCAGGTGTGTCAGCAGAATCTGTGTGTGTGTGTGTGTGTGTTATTGAGTGAAGAGGCAGCCAATGTGAGCTGCTGTAATTTCCCAGGTGTGCTGCAATACAGGCTCATTCTTCATCAAACAGTTAACCTGCACCGACTCGTTTTGAGCATCTTCGCAGGTGAATGCACAAGCTGCAGGTTTACTGTAAAAGACATACCGGTTGTCATCTGATTGATTTCTGTTTGTCATGTAAGTCGAGCAGATGGATTAACAGTTCTTGCTTCATAAATGCTTTATTAAAACTCAAGAACTTTAAAGTCAACATGAAATACTATGTGCAACCCATTTTACTTGTAATCTGATGTATCTGAGTGAAACGGATATTCAAAGAGAAAAAGACTTGATTTATCTATCTGAAATTAATTTCTAGTTATATGTTTCGATTTTCCTTCCATAGAAGGGAAAAGGCAAGTTGTTTCAGAAGTGGTGCATTTTGTTACATTTAGCAGTAAAATATATGTAAATATAATTTATTATATTTTATTATATTTAGGTATTATATAAATTAGCCCAATCATATATTATGTATTGTTAAATTTATATTTTTTCTACATAAAGTAAGTACTAACTAGTGTGATATTTAAAAAATATAATTAAAAAACACGAGGGAAGATTAATGAATCAAAAATATTGTCCATTTTATTCCATGTTGAAGCATAGATATTTTCTGTGCCAGTAATTGTGAATTGCAAAAATAATGAGTCTGTTTGATGCTGCATGGTATATAGAAATGACTCACTTATTTTACCCCTGATTGTGGTTAGCCAATGATAAAGTCTTGTTCCTGAAAAAGGCATACATTTAGTTGTAAAAATTATGCATCATACAACTATTTGAAAATCCTGAATCTGAGAGTAAAAATCTAAATGATGAGAATAGCGCCTTAAAGTTGATGGTTAAAAATGTATATGAACAGGTTTCACCCTGTCTAGGTGAAACACCTGGCCTGTCCTACAGTCTCAGGTCTTTGTGTGGGCTCACAAACCACACCTAATTTCATTTTATCCACTGTGCACATGAAAGCATTCATTCATCCCTCAACCAGCAAACTTTAATTACTACTGTACTAATTACATCAAATCACTGACATCTCCATCTGATACGGCAGGTAATTTCAAAGACTACATTGTCTCTGAGCCCTGTGTTGTTAACGCACAGAAATATCAACGATGCTCTGGTGCCTCTCTCTCATTCTGAGGCTCGTATTGTGTGTCATGAACATTTCTGACTGTTTATTACTGTTTTTCTCCTCTCTGTTTGCAGTACCACAGTGATGTTCATGAGTATGCTCTGCCAGGAACCAGGTGGGTTAATTACCGCTTTTTCCACCTTTGTTTTAAGTCGTAATTAAACAAATTTGTTTCATGATCACTGAGCACTATCAGTCACATCATAATCAGGGCTATTATAACATGTAAACAAAGCATTTAAAGCTTGAACTCAGCTTAATGAAATGAAGCTTTAATGCATATTGTCGTGAGGCTTTCATTCTCCATTTACATTTTCATTAAACTACACACAGTACAGACTGCAAAATGCGCCACGGTCTATAAAGACAGAATGCAGTATTTCTGGAGCAATGCTCCTAGTTATGGCCATTACTCACCAAGGGAAGTTTATTTCCAGATACTTGTGCTTGTTTTAAATGGGGCTGTAAGATGTGCTACCATCAGTGACTCAAGCCAGATAATGATTTCTGCTATAAAAGCACAGCTTGATTAAATTTTTAACCAATGCAGTTGGGTACATTGAGAAATATGCTCGCTTGAGGAGAGCTGTGGTTGTCTTAGGACCTTTTTACACGCTTTTGCTAATGAATTAAGGCTACAGGTTAATTAGCGTTCAGGACACCTGCCACATTCTGTATGGAATGAATGTGACAGGCGGTCCATGCACCATTGACATGTGCAAAATTGTAACTAGGTATTTTTCCAGATTTTCCCTAGTTTTATCAGCATGCAGCAGGCTATGGGTGTAATGTTGCTGCCCATTAAAACATTTCCTTCCTGCTTTGTCATGAGCTGTTTGGTTTGGCCTGTTTTAGACGATTGATCTGAACTGCGCGGTTGCATTCCATGAAATTCTGCCGTGCCACATTTTACATTTCAAACTTCAACGCTGTACACAATGGATGCTGAAGTCATTACTCAAGGTTAAAACAACTTTTCCTGCAGAGTGTTTTTGCAACACAATGAAAGCACCAAATTCAATCTGTTTGTAATCACAGGCCATCTTTAATGTAAAGATATGTAGAGTGTAATGTAATAGCTCCCGCTTAAACAACCTCCTTCCCGCCTCACTTGTGTTTTTCTATGGCAAGTTAAAAAAAGTGTTATGAATAATTATTCCATTAAAAGTAAATTTAATAATGAAACACGTTTTAGAAAAACTGTCCATATGATGGCAGCCTGCTCAAAACATCTCCTGTCTTTGGTTTGACATAAGTAACGCTAACAGGTCTCCTGTTTGCTGAAACGTGTGAAGGTGCAATCTACACCTTTCTCACGCATGCTTTAAAATTATATTTAAACTTAATCACATAAACACATTTTACGGCGGTTTCACAGTTGTATTCTTAAAAATTTGACGGAACACCCTTTACGTTTTTTTGAGAAAAACCCAGTCAAACATAACATATTAATAATCAATTGACTAATGAGGTTTCAGTTAGTCAAACTACATGTACATAAATGTAATATAAGATAAGACAGAGATAAAGATAAGAAGTCTGCAAACTGACAAAATGTAAACATAATATAATTTAAACAATAATAAATTAATAATAATAGTAATAATAAATAATAATTTGAAATTGTAATTGATTGCACCGCCCAATCAGAATATTAATGACTTTTTAAATTAAATTAGTCAGTTTAATAAAATATACATTATAAGCAACAATGTATATACAGTTATACACAAAAACCTTGGTTCGTCAAAATAAAATAAAAAAGAAGCTATTCGTTTAAACTTAATCAAAATTAATCAAATAAGTCAGTGGAGAATCATTGACCCAACAGCTGACTGTGACCAGTTATCACTACATTCTCTGACTAGTCGTTATAACCACATGCCTACTCATTATGATGTCATGTTGAAGTCACATGATTTGCCCGTTCATGTGCTCGAATACATATAAACACAATACATATACATAATCTATGCAAAGTCCTAAAAGCTCTTTCATAATAAGCATTCACTGTGCATTGTGATATAGAGAATTAGGGAATTACAGTCTATCCTGTAGGCTATAGAGAGGTACACTGGTGTTAAGGACTCTCAAGAAAGTAAGAGGAAAATAAATAAATGATATTTGACTCATGTATTATTCAGCGTATGGTGCAAAATGCATTCAGGAGAGAAGGAAAGTGCAATTAAATTACAGGTCACTGCTTTGTTTCATGAGTTTATACTTCATTTAAACAGGAAAAGCTGCACACGGTCCTATTGTGCTAGCTAATACATAAAGCCCAGAAATTGATTTACAACAAAATACTGTCTGCATTGTCATCAGGTTTAAGAAATACGCTACGTTTGCTGCAACTTTAATGTCGTGGAGATGCAAAGATACGGAGAATCTAAAGCAGCACAGAGCCAAAAAAAAAAAAAGGGATTTGAATATGATGAAAGTTGAAAATGGAGCCTGCATGTGCCATCGCTTTCTTGTTACCCTGCTGTGTCGAAGGACCCTACCTTGTGATCCCATTGTAGTTCCGCCACTGCCAGTCCCAGCCATGACGCAATAGCAACAAACAGGCCAAGTGCCACTGGAGACACCCCAACACACACGGACGGCCCCCGCCTGACATGGGGTAAATAAATAGATTCTATGAGTATGAGTTGTGTTATGCTGGGTCTCTCACTTACACCATTTTTAGATTAATGTTTGTCTAAATTGTTCAAAAAATATTAAATGCTGAAGAAATATAAGCATCACAACATTATTAGAAATGTAATGGAAGGACTATTAAAGACTGGGAAAACATTTAACACTGTTATCAATATTTATAAAGAGTACTGTTTATAGAGATTACTATACTTTAAGTGAGTGTTAGATGACGCAAAGTCTCTAATGTAAATATAATATATATATATATATATATATATATATATATATATATATATATATATATATATATATACATTTAAAATAAACTATTTAAATATTGCTTACGCATTTCTAACATTGCTTTAAAATGCAATAGTTTCACTATTGATGAGAACTTATTTATGTATCTAAAGTATACTTGGTACAATTTCACTCTTAGCACAATCAGATATACATTTTATATGTCACAATTAAAATGCACAAGTAATAAAATTAGTTGTTCATAAAACTTAGCGTTAAGTATTTGGAAATGGATTTAGTATACTTATTTTCCCCTAGGCAGGACATGAATAGTAAATATCAGTTACTGACATGACGCACTTAAAACTGCTAATTTACTGTTTGGTTTAAATGTAATAAATATTTATATTAAAAAAATATACATTTATATAGCAATATAGCATTTTAACATATCAACATTTACACAACATGAATATAAAACAAGCTAGCTAAGAAATAGCCAACTGTAAGAAGAGTAGTCCCGTACATGTATCCATCTATTTTACAATGAAAACATGATCAGTACTCTGAGTTAAGCACTTAATGTAGAGAATGTTGTGTACTGAGTCCTTGCAGCAGAGCAGACTACTTGAGCTAGATTTGTATTAATTCCAAGGTACATAACAAAGGACACTTTCTTTCTAAACATACACATTAAATTCTGTACATTAAAAGAGAGAAAAAATAGCTAACCAGTTAGTGTAGTGAGAAATACATCAAAGTCTGAAACTCAGAAAAAGGGCTCATTTTACTTGTATACAGTCTTAATGAGTGGCCTCTGCATCCTGCACTCCATTGCTGTGTGTAGGATCACACTTACTTGCCACTGAGCTCCATTGATTTCACATGTAAGGATTAGGATTGCTGTAATCTTAGAGCTGCTGAGTCTGTGCACTACTTTTATGTTTCCTTGAATCTTAAAACTCTCATTTCTTGCTTATGAGCTGCAGTCTATATTTTCTGCTGTTTTGTGCTTCCTCGCACTTTCTCTTTCTTTCTCGACTTCTCTTCCTCTGTTGGGAACAGGTAATTACTTTTATTGGCAACAACAGTTGAATTCACTTTGACTCGTGTGGCACGTGAGTCACAAGCTTTCCTTTAAAACACACATTAACCAGAGAAAATGTACCCTGTTTATTTTAAACTTCAGACCAGGAAGCTAAAACCGAAGCTGAAAGCGCCTCGCAGCCTTCAGTGCTAAAGGCAAAACATGTACTGCAACAGTGTCTTTTAATCTGCTCTATACACAAACCAAAGGCACCTGAGAGCGGCCAAGGCTAAGTGTTAGGATCATGGCTATTATATGAATGGCTAGAGAAGTACTTTTGATTTGATCTGATAGTTTTTGGTTGATTTTAAAACTAAAAGTTGCCGCGTTCATGCAGATCGACACTTTCTTTCATAATGTCTCAGAGTGATTTGCAGATCACTGATGTTGGAGTGCACTGCAGATGTAATTTATGCAGAGGTACTGAACTAGAGGTGGTTTCTTCACCGTTGCAGATCAAAGCAAAGCATCATGGACGGTATTTTTTACATTGGGAATTTGGAGGTGGGGAACTGTGAAGATTTTGTAATGAACTTGAATGAGCTGGTTTTCTACTAAATGGAGCCAAAATGTGTAGCGAACTAGATTGATTCAAAGATAATATATACAATGGACAGATCCAAACCTTTATTTTCATGCAGTGAAAATATTCATTCATTTCCTGAACGCTTTCTAGATGTGAAAGAAATAAATATTAGGCTGTGAAGGACTAGGGCTACACAAGGCAGTTTTTATTTATATAGCTAGTGTCAGTGACAAAATAGATTAATTGAAAATATATATTTATATATATATATATATATTAGCCAAAAAAAGATATATTTCATTAAAAGTGTTGTCACAGGAATGTCATTAATTATAGGCTGTTTAAGCATAAAAGAACATTTGGACAAATGTGGAAATGTTAAATGTAACGTTTAAAAACACATTAAACAAAAAATGTGAGTGTTTATTTTATTTATGTATGTATTATGTAAAAATGCACAGAAAGGGACAGGTATATAATGTCAATGATTCGCAATGTTAATGTACCCTAGCTAATTTTAATTGGTAACTACACATAATACTAAAATGAATTTATTATTAATAATAATAATTACAATTATTTTTTAAATTATTGTAATTATTTTAATTATGTGACTACTGTTCCCGACATGTAATGTGGAAATGAACACAGAAAATGTCTCTACTAAAACATTCAGTACATAGTTACATTTAGTCAGAATGCTTGAGAGATTTGTGTTCACACTACTCCATTTGAAGGATAGAAATGTACAAAATTATTTGATAAGGGAAATTTAACAGAGCACAGGATGAGGACTTAAATATTAGAAACAGGCATGTGTTAAAATGACTAAAAACTGCCGCACTCCTTAACGCCTGACTTTTCTGCCTTCAAAACATTCTCACTGACTGAAAACACTTTTGAAAGCCTCTGTAGCTGCTTGAAGTGACAAAATGTGATACTGTTATCCATCTGAGCATCTCTGGATGTGTGGAGACCTAATTTTTAAAAGACATAATAAGAATAACAAGGTCAAAAAAATAAAAAGACTGAATCATGAGATGTTTAAATACACAGAGCATTCATCAGCTAGCACTGTCTGTCTGGCGCATTCTCTCCTATCATACCATCTCCTCTCATTTCTCTTCCAACCAAACATGTGTTTCTTGGCCATTAAATAAAGCCACATTTATTAACCCAGTTTCCAGTGCTGAGGCATGTCAGCCCACAAGCACTCTGTGTCAACGTTTATTGGTTTAATGCAGCAAGATGTGAAGCAGCGTGTGCCAGCGATAGATAGTGCCACTGGCAGGTATACACTCACTGAACACTAAAAATATACACTTCTATTTCTGGACTACGCCAAAGACAGTATCAGAAAGTGCCCGCTTGACTCACAGAGCGCAGCAATGTTCACCAACAACTGGTTTTTACTTAAAACCTGATAAGACTGATGTTTAACATCGCATTCGCCCGGCTGAAACTGTCTGATCATATGTCACAGGAGATGCAAAGCAGTACACAGGAAGAGTATATGCACATTATTAACTATAAGGTTGTTAGATTCAGGTGTGTTATTTGTTTGTGTCCCTGTACAGAAACATATTTTGC
This sequence comes from Puntigrus tetrazona, assembly GCF_018831695.1. Classification (NCBI taxonomy): domain Eukaryota; kingdom Metazoa; phylum Chordata; class Actinopteri; order Cypriniformes; family Cyprinidae; genus Puntigrus; species Puntigrus tetrazona. The sequence goes on along the minus strand of NC_056700.1, from coordinate 11,031,710 downwards.
CCAATCGTGATGGCTTGACATATAAGGTCTCTGTGAGGGGCTACTGTGTGGGTTTATATAGAGGTGTTTCAATTTCCTCAGATGTTGCAGAGCTCTGAAGACCAGGAGAAAGCTGTGCATTTTAAACATTTACTAAACTAACCTTGTAATTCTCTCCTGGACCAAAGAGGCCTGTTCTCTTACATGTGTTTTTTTTTTTTTCACTGCATTTCAGATACAGAAATTTTTTTTCTTGGAGCTGCTTCCATATACACCTATGTTTATAGAATGTCTAATAGGATCTTAAATGCTATTTCTAGCATTGTTTTTCTCATAATATGCACATCTATCACATTTGTGTCATGCATGCATGGTTTTGCTGCTCAAAGGCATAGATGGCATGCCGACAGGAGTGGTCGCTAGGACCGCGCAGGCTCGATGCCATTTGTTTATAAGACGCCGAAAGTGATGCGGCGCTAGGGTCAGACGAGTTTGGCACGCACCGTCCTCCATCTCGACAGCAAACCTCTTCAATGGACCTTGATGCTAGCACAAGACAGACAAGCCCTTCGCGTTTATCCATTTCGGCAATCGGCTCAGCGGGTCCAGGCACGGGGGGCTCTGCCAAAGAATGCTGTATTCAAATGATCACCGCCCCTGGGTCCTAGAGGTATTCATTACAAGCTGAATTGCTTTCGCGTCTCTTACACAATTTCCAGCCTAGATTGCAATGAAAGTTGGCTGGAAAATAGGGCACCTTATTAAGTTTAACTACTGTAGCATTTAAATCTGACATCTTCACATCCAAAATTACGTTATGAAAAGCCGCCTATCTGCGGGTGCTACCGTTGTTTTACGCTTTCCTTTACACTCACCAATTGGTATGGCATGACAACATGTTGAGTACTCCGTACGCATGGAGCTCTGGGTAATGATCCACAGCCAATCCTGAGTGATCATTTAAATAGAGTAGGTTTATTTCTGAGTCAATTCTGCAAAAGCAAATACCTTAAAGTGTTGTCTAGAAAAAAAGAAAACCTTTGAAGAGTTGCTCTGCTAATGCTCAAGAAAAAGACACAGCTCGCTTAATATCATTGTGTTTTGCCCCCAATACAGAATATTGCTCACACTTGTGTAAATTGTCACAACGAAATGTAATTTCACCACAATTATAGCTTTCTGCACAATGTGAACAGTTAAAGACGCTATGAAATACAAACAATGCTACGTAGTTAAAATTGCATGTGACTTGGTTTCTAAATGCAGTTCATTATTAATAATAGTAATAATTAAAAATGTGTTATTAAGATAATCAATAAGAATAAAAATATTTTTCTTCTATATAGAAGTATTTTATTTTCTTTATCATTTATCATATGTTTCAAAATGTATTTTATTGCTAGTTATTAAAACATGATTAGTAAAGAAGAGGTCTAATAAAAACACAGCCAGAGATCAAATAAATTTTTTTACTGAGAAAACCTGAGTTCATTTATCCATCTAAATTGTATTTCATCAGAAAGCATCTCCAAATTTGTTTTAATGCATTTTAAAGAGAATGATGAAGCATCTCTTTATCTCTAAATGCACGCTTTCTCATCCACCTCATATCTCAGCATGTGTGCACTTCTTTCATAATGACAGAGCTGATTTACGCCAATAAGATGAAGGCTTATAAACAATCTACATCTCCATTAGAGGCAGCAGTAATTTAATGCGTACTTCGCTGGTGAGGCATTTCGCCACCACTCAGTACATTATAACCAAAAACACAAGAGCTCTCTCGCATCTTTCCACTCTCTCTCTCTCTCTCTCCCTCTTCATTTTTATTGCTGCGTAAACCACATCAGATACATGACTATCTCCACTTATTCCTCTCTCTCCACTGTGAAGCTTTGATTGACTGCTGACTGCAAAGTCGCCTTACAGACAATGATTCCACAGCCATCATGACCATCATCAGAATGATAGTAGATTTAAATGACTCTCCTGCTCATTTGCCATTCATTTCTCACCAGTCCCATTACTCCTTGTGCTATTTGACAGCAATCACCTCCGAGAGATTTGTCCATTTAAATGATGTCACACCTAAAGACTTCATGCTGGGCCGGGTCTCAAACTGTCAAAGCCCTTCCTCCTTTTGCATCAATGCACGAGGGTTGTTGGGAAACTATGTCATCCCAGTCCTGATTTACACAGAAATTGTTTTTCTTCTATACTAAGTATTGGTCAATGAAAAGTTAGGCTTTTAGAAGCAAACTGCATCTAAATTACAGTTAAGATTACACATACGATCTGAACGTGAAAGAACTGACATTATGAATAGTAAACACTGCTCCTGAAATGCACAGATATTGTGTGGTAATTTCTCACAGCCCTGACTCATACAAAGTTCATTTACTTCATTTCACTGCTAGCAAAGATTCAGATCACAAACTTTCTTGACCTGGAGGTTTTATCTGCTCTAAGATGCAAAATATTTCGACAACAATCCACGATACGTATAATTTCAGAGGCTGGAATTGGAAAACGTATTCAAATTTATAGTTAATATATCCCTTCAGAGGATTTATTCAGATTAGCTAATCATGTTTCTAGTTAAATAAGATCAACAGACGACACCAAGTTTTTATGTGGTTGTATCTACTGGCCTCATCTGTGTTCTTTTCGGCAACTAAACACAGATGTAGGAAATGTTTGCGTCGCTCTAATTTTTGTACAAGCCGCTTTTTTTCCAGAGCCACACACCACAGCACAGAAGCATTTATTCCTGTGTTCTCTTTCATGCCTGTTTATTGTGTCACAAAAAGAAAGTAAAAAGAAAGACACATCATATAAAACTGCATAACACGCAAACATAATTGCACCCCAAACGGCCATTGGTTCCTGCCTTATTTGTTTGTCTAATTTCCAATTGAATATAATAATTTTCTTTCTTTGACAAGAAGTACATTAATGCATGTATCAACAGCAATGTGTCACTCAAACAGTCGCCTTGTTTTATGTGATTTATTTTTTTAATTTGGCAGTAAAATATTCCTCTAAGGGCCTTAATACGACTATACAGCATATTTCCTGCAATCCAGACATCTGTGAGGCACAACAACCAATATGCAAATGAGCATGATATTACTGGCTTTTAGGAGGCAGAAGTAGGAAGCCCATTAAAACGATGTCATAATCCCAAAGTAAATAGCCAATCAAGTATTTGAGTTGGAATTTGAACCAATTTCACCCAATTGCCCGTAGTTGGCTCGTCTGACAGGTTCATTTAGTTTGCCGCAAATAAAGCTAAGGCATTAGAGATAATGAAGAGCAGAAAAGAGGAGCCTTTGAAGGTAAAAAAAGAGGGATCGCTCGAGTCGAATCAGAGGCTGATACTACGTATCACGCGACAAAAAGACAGATAATAAACTCTCTGCCTCTGATAACTGGTATACATTTTTCTACAGTATTTTACTCAAGGAGGCAGCTTACAGAATAATTTTAAGATTTTGCTTGACGAAGCAGCCTTCATCTCCTTATCTGCTTTACATCTTTTTCATCACAGTCTGAACTGACAGGGGCTGAGGAGGCAGAGAGCAGGGACGGCCTAGTTTAGCAGCTAAAGCAAACCTCATTGTTAAGCAAGTGACTGTTCAGCCTCATAAAGCAGCCTTTGTTATAGACTAAATGAGATTGATTGACCATTTGCATATAATTTTACTTCCTCAGTTGCTCAAATAGCAGGGACGAATCACTGTACGTGCAGCAACTTGATGGCTTTATTCATGATTTATTTGCTATGAGAGGTTGTGATTGGTCTTTTTCTGTTATTGATAGCGTGAATCATCGTAGCCATATTTCGGTGGCAGAATATAGAACATCTAAAGAATGTTAGTTTTCAACAAGATTTTTCTACCTGTGCTGTAACTCCATTTCGTTCTCTATTTATAGCATCAAATGGACATGTCCTTGTACTAGCCTTTACTGTTCACCCCCATTGTGCAGTATTTCAGACTAACTGTTTGGAAAAAAAAGCTTTTTCATGCTGCCTTGGAGACACTTGACAAGGAATGTCTCATTGTGATTAACATCTATTCACTCGCTTTTTCATTTGGTTGAAATGTGCTTCTTTTTTTTTTGACGTATAGCATTTGTATAGATTCTATTGTATTTGCACGCTGAATAAATGATAACATGAGAAAATGCATCGTATTCATCATCACTAATGACTCAGTCATAAATGAATCATCTTTTTTGAAAAATCCACGGTTTGTCATGCAGCCACACTTATGTAATCTGTGTTGGACGGGTCACGTAACCCACGGCCTCCTCGTTCTTCCCAGCAGTCCTACCCAGTGCCCAGTCTTGGGACGGTCCCGCCATCACCTCCGACCCTGCCCGAACACATGCTGGCACACTTGCCTGAGTCTGAGTCCGAACGCATCATCACCTGTGCCCTGTTCCCAGAACGGATCGGTACCTGCAAGGAATGGACTCGCCGGGTGTCAGCAACATGTTAACAAGATGGCGCCTGCCTTACCAACTCCCTCTCAGTGGTGAGATGCACTGAGGCTGATGGAAGTCTGCTTCCAAATAAATTATGGAGCAAAAGCCAGCCATGTGAGATATAAGTATACTATAAGACAGCAGCAATTGCTCAAGTTGGTAAAACGGTGTTGTGGCACGTGAATGCATTATGAGTTATAATCAGGGAGATATAAAGCAGCAATTATACAGAATAGATAATATAGATGCAGCTGAGATATCAAGATGAGATTTTGAGATAGATCGACATATGTATACATATAATTTTGTTCAAGATCACAGGTGAGAGAAAAAAATTGCAAGCTGATTTATATTTTTTTTATCAAAATACAGTGCTTTCATGTAATCTTGTATGGAAAATGACCAAAAACACAGTTTTTCTATGTGAGGAAATCACCAGATGCACACGCCTTGAGATGTCAAAGCAATGCATCTTATGACAGAATACGCAACCCAAAAGTCGTTTCAGTGCCCAAAATAATGATTTAATTGACACAAATGGAAACACTTCAACAGAGATTATAAGAGGTTGGAGCGGCATATAGAATGACTACATAGCACCCAGCAAATGAGAGCTAATGATTTAACGACAGTGAAACAATGCCAAATTCCCCATTGGATTAAGTTAATTAAATATAATTTAGCATCAAGGCACTCCACGCATTCTGCTTCTGCGTAGCTGTACTAGATAGTTAGTGATTCAGAAATTGTAGAATACATAACTTTTAAAAAAATAAAGAACAGAAGACATATTTGAGTCAAATTCCAAAAATACAACATGAATCTTTAAAAATTATATGGTTAAGAAATATGTAAATAAATGTTAAAATATACAAGCTAATAAATATATAGTTATTTTTAGGTATAGTACACACACACACAATACACACATTTAATATATTTAATATATATTATATAATGTATATATTATACATCAAATGATTTTTATTTTGTTTGCTAACTTATTTTTTTATTTATTTTAATTTGTTCCTATCATTCTCGTGATCTTTATAAAATGTTGATATTGATCACAAATATCTCTGCTATCGCAGAAACTAAACAAACCTTTAACTTTATTATGTAAGAAACTCATAATGTGATTATGACACATATAAAGGGTGAACAGACTAACTGTGGTTGAAGAATGCGAGATGTGCTGCTAATCTGACGCTGAGTCGACTGAAACTTCTCTCTTCATCTTCACCTATTGTTTTCATGCTCCTGTTTGGGACAACCTAACATTGAGCGTTATTTTTGTAGATAAACCCTGTTAATAATAAATAACCTTTTTTTGTCTTGACTCTGGTTCAATATAATGAGCACAGATGATTTACTTCCTCATCAGAAACAGCCCAATGAGGTAAAACGGATATATTGTGCGAACAATAAATGCACCTTCACAGTGACCTCTTAACCTAATTTGAAAGATTTTTAAAGAATAATAAATATACACATCGGTACTAAAAACAACACACAGAGTGACATGCACACTGAAAGATATTGAGATTCACAAAGGCATTTGTTCTTTTCACCTTAATGTTCTGTGCTTGGAGAAATAATCCATTTAGGATGTACAGGAATTATGGTTGCCAGGTAATGGACAGAGAGCTAGCTGCAGTGGAGAATGAAAGAGCTAGCTGATGGAATTAATTTTCTCTCGCATGTTGGAGCGTTCTCTCTGGTGGAAACAGAGAGTGCATTTATGTGCCTCTTATGCCTTTGCATTCATTTTATAGGTCTCAGAGCTTTGCATTCTGTTTAGCCAGCAGAGATAGTTGAGTGAAATGTGCTTCACCCTGCAGTATTAGATTAAAAGGAAAATTATCTCATAAGGTTTCACCGCCCTGCTCACCCATTAAAAAGAATGAAAGTAAATGCCACTGATTAGCTAATGATCCCAATGTTCTGAGAAACGGGGAAGGCTGATTTAAACGATAATGGGGAGATGAGATCCTTATCGCCACGGATGAGCCTGGGTGATTCGTATAAAACGCACAATGATGGAAACGCCAGGCTTAGGCCACATGTCCGCTTAAATAAGCACAAGTTGATGTAAAATGTGCAACTAAACAGAGCTGACAGCGGGAGGAGAGAGAGAGGGCTTTGAGCGCAAAGCATGGATCGGCCCACTTAAAGCTACTTCAACTTTCATCCAGCAGGCCTAAAAGAAACAGTAATGGACATAAATTTAATATTGTAAATTTGCAGCAGTTTGGCAGTTTGATAGTACTGTTACACAAAACGGCACATTTCAGACCTTGAGTGGATAAGCCACTCTTATTAGGCTGCTTTGGCATAGATCATTACAGGAGTTTAATAAGAGACAGGTATTTCATGCGCTTGTGCAAAATTGAAGCTGAGCAATTAAACCTGGCTTGTCCAAATGACAGATGGTGTATTTTTAAGCTTTTATACTCCAAATTACTCACTTCTATGTACTCTGCATGTCATAAATATTGGGTGTTTTCTTTCTGTATGACTGTGATGCTATTACCAAAAAAAAATAAATAAAACAATATGATTTTAAATGATTAACTGAGAGCAAAGAAATTAATAGCTAAGATTATGCCGAATACATCAGATGATCAAAAGGGTAAACAAAAAGCCACAGCGTATCTTTTTACAAGATCACAGTAACGCAAGGACATGAAATAATAATCACTTTCCGAAAAGTCCTACTACTGGGCTGTGGTCATTACCCAAATGGATCTAGTCCAGCACTCATTATTTATACCTTTTAATGAAACAGAAGATATGAGCGCCCTGAAGTGATAATGGAGTAAAGTAGACATATTTCTCTCCCTTTAAATGTCATTGGACCGCGAGCTGGGTTTCTCGCCCCTTTCTGCGCGCTCTGTCGCTACACTGTAGGAGCAAGCATGCAAATAGTCTCCTACTGCAATGCGGTGATTAAATTTTGCCCTGTGATTTAAAGGAAATTGATATCAAATGAGACATCTTCCTTGCACGGGTCAGTGGATCTGATGAGCGCCAAACAGCTGCCATTTGTTATTTAAAAACTTAAAAAGTGGCAGAACAGGCAACCTTTAGCTTTACAGACCGCCACGTGACTCTCTATTCATCCCTGGCAAGCCTTTGTCCTGTATAGTGGAGATTAATGGTGAGCTCAGATGATAAATACCATCACACCGCCTGGCAAACTATTTGAGTGTTACAGCCATGTTTATTCACACTTGTAAAACCTGGGAAATTTCTGGCTAGTTATTGCAGTAATGCATTAAACCAATCTGTGATTGATTTGATCTTAGTTACTTTGCAGAGCTGTCCTGCCTCCCAGGCTTTGTTTTACCAAATGTGACCTTTAGCAGCATGCTGCTTGCTAAGTTTTTCACCAAACTGACCACATTCACCACCTCACAAGGTGGGTATTAATTACTAATATACTGAAAAGTCCCCTGTTATAATACAAATGTTTCACAAGAAATCGAAAGGGTACAATACTGAAACATGTAATATTAATGAGGTGCGGGATATGAATTGCTTTCTGAAAAGAAACTTTCTCTATCCATTAACATCGACTACTAAACTGCTGAAACATTTTATCAAACTTTTTTCAAACGTTTTATGAGAATCCTGACATTTACCCACCGATTAGTCGTTATAACCACTAAATCATGATATGATTGAATACCGTATTGTTGTGTAATGTTGTCATGTCATGTCCGCCCAATCAACTGCTTACGGATGGCCAGTTCTCGAATGAATAGTCTTTCCGATGCTCCATGATTATGACACAAAAACGCTTCACATATTAATGCTAATTAATCAAATTGAACGCATGAAAGTCTTAAAGTTTAAAAGTGAACTGTAAAATTAAAATACATTTATCACTTAATTTAAACTTAATTTGCAATCATCCAGAAAACCCTAGTATCACAGCATCACCCAAAACGAGATACATCTTCTATGGCATGGGTACAATATGTAATGCATTAAACACTATTTTTTTCCTGCGCATGGGTCAGATTCTGACAGCATGAAATATGTGAGTTTTTGCACAGTAATATCTGTGCTCATGTTCCTTGGAAATAAGAGCGTGAGCAATTCTCAGAGTGTTTTGAGTAATGAGGTCCAGTGTGTCTGAAGTATGAGGAGGGGAGACAGAGTCACCTGTCCTTCAGAGAAATGCCCAGGGCCCTCTAATCCAAAGTTCACCTGTCGTGGGGTATTGTGTTTGCACACTGCATGGGGTACATTTCATGTTGCTTCAGACGGTATCAGGTGACGACCAGCCATATTATTCTGTTTGAAGTGATTTATCTCCCAGATACAGGTGCATACAAAAGCAATGTTTCTACACCCCCGATACAGACTAGCATTCACAGCAGCAGGATAGTGTAAACCCAAACCTGTCGAAGTCAGGGATGGAGATAGTTAGTTAACACTCGATTATGTATTTATGTGTGCTGTACAGTAGGCTCTATGGATTTCCTTTGACAACAGGGTTTTTTTTTTAGTTTAGATTAGTTTTATTAAGACTACTTAAAAGACTACTAATTAAGGTACTTTTTATTTTTAAATGAATATTTCAGTGTAGGGATCTTAGGGAGTTTAATAAACAACATTTGTGTCATAATGTTGAATGTAAATACTATGGACGTGAAGGTCTGCATTGGAAAATACATTTTTCAATGTTGACAAAAAGAACAAAAACAACATAATCTTAATTTCAGAAATCACAATTTATTAAACTCTAAAAAGCTATAATTTTCATAAACCTTAAATGATCTTGGATTTAAACATTCTTCCATTTACGCTAAAATTATTTATGCTTTTGATATAATTTAATTTAATGAAATAAAATACGGTCGCTTTCACATTTCTGATTTTAAAGTTTCCTATTCCATCCATTATTAGTAATTTGTTGAATTTTTTTTTAAATAGGAAGCAGATTTTTCTACATTATGTTACAAACTTTCTTCCTGAACCTTTTCTCAGTTTACTAAATCTGGGTATTTTTGTACACCTTCCAGATGTAATAAATAATAACTCAGACTGCTGCTGATTGGCGGCCATCCCCAGGACACGCCAGACCCAGGGTCCAACCTGGCATGGTTCATGTCATTGACCATCGACAACCAATCATAATTCACACCCAGCTGGGTCTGGTCAATAACAATGGCAACTGGCGGATCCCCATCTCCCACCAGAGCAGTCCGCCACTCCTCCCTCCAGCCCTGCATGAGGACGATGCAGACATGCTGCTAAGGTGAGAGAGAGAGAAGCACGCATTCTGATCTCATGAATATAAAGTTTATCTTCCTCGAGCACACACACGCACACATTTGTCACATATACTGGCTTTGGTGCACTGTGCAAATAGAGGCTAAAAAGAATGAGGCTACTGACCTTTCTATGTTACTACTATGTTTCCTTAAACATGATTTGCTAAGGACACTGATCTGCCCAAGTCTTCTTCACAGCCAAAATATGGAGTTTTTCCAAAATCACTGTACTGACTTTGAAAGTGTGGCTGCTATATGTTTCACAAGATATTTTTATGTTTCTCAAGCTTCCTAACACAGAAGATACAGTTCACATTGAGTCAAGAGCTGCATAAACATACACGTGCAGACACTTGTTATAAATACAGTCTGATATTTCAGTCACTATAATTAAAAGCGTCATGAAAGTTTATAGTTGATTGTTACATTATGAAGCTTAGGCTAGACACTGTCATACAAGTAATTAAATTAATTGTCTTTTTAGATTATAACCGTGAAGCTCAACACACAAATCATTTACACTGAATTGAAATTAATTATGTTATTTACAACTAACTTAAGTTATATGTATTATTTAATATATTAAATACAAATATTTATAATAAATATTTATTTAATTAAAAATTAATATTCCTATACTGCAATTGTTTGAATAATTTAAAGTATTTCACATAAATAAAACAGAAATATTCGATTCAACTGAACGATCTGTAACCATAAACAGTACTATGTAATACCGCATAGATGCCGAGTTAAAAATGAATATTTCATTGCATAGAAATTGTTCTTTGCAGCTGCAGTCTTATAGAAAATGGTTATCCATGACAACAACTGCACGTCACGGAAAATTATTGGTAAAAATGCTGCGGAACCCTGTACACACAGCATTGTAATAATGCACGATGGTCATTAAATTAAAAAGTAGCTCCAGGCTTTGGGAGAGAAGGCTCACTAACTAGCTTTAGGAAGACAGATTCATTCATAAAGCTGTTATTGGTGGCTTAATTTAATTATATCTATTGTTTACTATAATGAGCCCTCTTTTCAGATCAATGGGGCAGAGAAGAGAGCAGCCACAGACATGGGCCAAGGTCAAACTCAAGAAGCAAAGAAGAAGAAAGACCCCAACGATTTCAGAAGGGTGCTCTGCCTACGCTCTGTTCTTCAGAGACACGCGCAGGCATATCGCACAAAACCCATCACATTTGGGAGGTTTTAAAATAGTACTCATGTGCTGGACGGTCAGCGAAACAGTGAAACAGGTGATTTTTTTTTTTATTTCATTAATAAACCTTGCTCATGCAAAAGGAAGTCTTTATTTGCAGATCTGTGGCTGACTCATAAAGACTGAGATAATGCAGGAGGAATTAGATTAATGTGTTTTATACACATTAGCACTAATGCTTTGTTTATTATCTAAGGTATTATCTATAGTATATACAATAGTATATCCACATAACGCATTTGTTATGACAGCAGATATGACTTCCACATGTTGGTCAGAAGACGTGGTTGATTTCCTTGTGCACCAGAGAACAACATCGTGTTGCTGTGGTCCAACATCATGTACAGTATGAACTGGTCAGTGAAAACAAAGTAATATGCGAGATTTTTTTTGGCTGGAATATAGCCAAACAGTTACCTGGGGCCTTATCGCCTGTGCCTCGCACATCTGCACATTACAGTCTGTAAATGTAGTAAGGAACAGCATTTTTTTACATTTTGTTGCTCTGAACAGGTTTAAAAATGTAAGAAAGGTTACTTTTACAGAGTCATGTTACCCTATTGAAATGGAATGCTTTTTTTGCATAACCTAATACATTTGATTACTTTTCTACATTTGTAAATAAATGTTAATTATTTAAAGTGTTTGAGTAACATAATCATCACTTACATTAAGATCAAATCATTTAATTTTAAAGCATATCCACTACAAAATTATTTTTACCTATTTTTACTGAGGCCATTTTGTGTTTAAATGCAGATTTAACTACAATATATAAAGTTTGATAGCTATATGTTTTTTTAAATGAAGTTTTACATAGTTACATGAAAATACGCATCTAACAAATATTTTGGGATAAAACTGTTACTCGTGAAAACAAAGCACAAATACAACCCAAATATTAAATGAAAGAGCAAACAAAGGTGTGTGTCTCACCTCAAGTGTCAGTGCAAAAAATCTATCAAATCTGTTTGTGTGTGCAAATTTGTAATCTTACATTTTTCTCACATACATACCATTGAACAGTTAAGACATTTTTCTCTCAACTGTAACTGATTACAGTTACATTTAGTTTGTAATTAAATTATATAATTTCTTATACAACTACTTACTGCCCAAAGTTGATTTTCAAAGACTATTTCTTCTCATAGTAATTAAAACATGCAGTCTACCTACTGTTATAATAACAATACATTATGGCTAATTACAGGCACGTAACTCTAAACCAAACCCCAAGCATATAGCAAGCACATATACATTATTCAGTACTTAAATGTACTATATAATTACACTGAAAAATAAGGACACCTTTTTTAAAATAAAGTAACAAAACATAAAAATGCAAATGCCAGGTTATCATAAATGAAAGCAAACATTATTCTGAAGAACATTTCAGCTGTTTTTAATATATGAAATTCATGGGCAAAAACTAGAGGTTTGTGTACTTTTTAGGTAATATTGCAGACTATGCAGTCAAATAATTTTTCATTTGCTAAAGACATTAATAAAATGTGTATATCAACGTGTTATATTAGAGCTTATATGGCACAGTAATTCTTGCAAATGCTTAATACCTTTAAGACTGGAAAATGTGACAAAGAAAAGGATTAGCACTTATGTTAACACCTAGGCTGTTTTTGTGGTGTGAACAGTTTGAAGAAATGGCACACACGAGCTGCTTCACTAGAACAACAACTGAAAGTACCATTTTCACCAAAGCCACCAGACAGCATCTACAGTCATAAAAGATGTTTTTTATTTTTTTGCAGGTCATTATTTTGTGCTCTTTCATGTAAAAGACTCAGCTGTGTGAAGCTGATGAAAACACTTAAAAGTACTTTTACTCAGGAGAGGATGTTTGGTTTGATAAAAGAAATACCGCGTCTCTGCTGGTTTTTTTTTTTTCATCTCTCCTGCTCTGTCTTTTTTAGGTAGAGTGTCTATTGCTGAGGTAATAAATATGAACAGATGTAATATTGGCAAATAATTACACATATGTCAGTTTAGCTAAAGTGTGTGTAGAAATATGGAATAGTCCATAAAGGCAGAAGAACAATGATGGATAAAGTACTAAGCACCATTTCAGTGTTCAACAACAATTACGTATTATGGTCAGCAAATGGACTGCCACATCCTCATTTCTAAGAATACTAGCACAGGAACATGAAGAATATTTACCTTTAATATATTTTTTCTTTTGCTTTATTTGCTTGTTTTATGACGGCAGGTGTACACAAGAAAAAACAGAACCGTAAAGAGTACTTCAAATGCATACATACAGAGCCAGCCTCTGTGTCTCAGGTAAACACTGGCTTATATAGTTGCTTTAACACTGACGTTTGAGAAGAGACATTTTTCAGATAAAGAGTTTGGTGTCGGAGATGCTTAAGTAATAAAACTCCATCACACCCAATGCAAGTATTATAAGAGAGACAAAAATCTCACAATCAGAAGTTGTCATATATTTAATTTAGTATAACGGTAGCAACATTTAATATGCAACTCACTACAAATATTAGAATATTAAGTGAATGTATATATATTCATTATCAAATAATATTTGTATCTTTTGACATAAGTATTCAAACACACAATAATGTGTTATACTTAACTATACATACACTTTTTAGTGCTGTCAAATAATTTTCTATAGAGTTTTTCTTTTATACATAAAGTATATATTTGACAAATACTTACAGTATATATTTACTTAATAATATAATTTGTATAATAGTACTAATATAATTTCTATAAAATGACATCACAATAAAAACTTTTTCTACATTTTATATACATGTATGTTTTATTTATACATAATAGATTTAAAGATAACACATTATGTAACAAAACTTTATTTTGGACTTGATTAAATCATTTGACTATTAGTAGATTTTATTTACTTTAAAAATAAACATTTAAAATGTACTGTAAATTTATAATTACATGTATTTTGCATTTATTATATAACAAACACTGCATTAGTAATCACACACACACACACACACACACACACAACATTGGCTTAATTGATTTATCCAAAGAGCCTGTTTAACATTTATGATCCAAATAACTAAAACCGCTGAGCTACAATGACCCAGGATGAAGGGGGTATCACAGGCCTCTGTGATGCTCTGACCTAAGCCACCAGTTTTCTCCGGGCAGGTGCTAGTTCCACCCAGGTCTCACATGGCTCCTCCGTACCACCAGCAGCCAGGACTCCAGTCCACCTGCCCCAGATGCAGCCAGGTTTCAGCTCAGGTGGTGCATCCTGCCCAGCGCGGCCGTGCCAGATGAGCATGGGCAGGCGACGGGGCTCAGCCTCTCCGCAGACTGCCCTCCCCTACACCAGCACCTCAGTCTCCGCACAACAGGCTCAGCAGCCACCCGAGCCTCTGCACTCCCATCCATGGCCCAGGTGAGACGTCACTACAACAAGAATGCAAAGATTTTGCTTTTGACGCTTGGTTTGAGTCAATTGTATATTTAAAATAGTTCCTATATAGTACAATCCAAAACAAAGATTTGTATTTTTTCAGGAGAACCGAATAAATTGTTTACAAAAGTGACATATAATGTTAACAAAGTAGCACTACTTCCACAAAATATGGAACAAATATTGTACTATATAGTAAATACTATTTACATCGTAGTATTATTCCACTATATATACACAGCTTGATCAAATAGTTCAGCCTGGTGAGCATAAGCATAATTCTCAAAAGTTGTGGCTCAGCTTGTTTATTTCAGGCAATGAATATATTTATAATATATTCATGACTGCATATATAAATAATTGGTGCTGAGATTACTAGTCCCTACCATTCACTATTATGCACAAATATTGCATCACTTTCAAACAATGTAAATTCAGCATGTACTGAATCTTTTTAATTAACCTAAATGAATAGTTTAATATACTTCTGCACTTCATGTGAACAACTGACCCCACCAAAAGAACACTTATAGTAGAGCACTTTTCTAACTGCATCAATTCTCAATGGGATAGTTTATACTTTCTTATTTCATGTTAATTCAATCAAAAGACATTAGGTGCTTTTTACCGCTCTTTTTTTTTTAGTAAGACCAAAGACCAAAAGCAAGACAGACACCAAGCCGGGCCAATTAAAGGATCTTTCTCCCCTCCACCCTATTCTCCAACCTTCTGAGAAGCCGCCTTGTCTGATTCTTCTCCAATTTCCATTATACGGTCGTGGAGCAGATAGTTAAGCCGTATACGTGTGTAAGGAATGCCAAAGTGGAGTGAAGTGCTGTTTATGCAGCAGATGCAGCACCAAGCCATCATTCTCGCCCTCTGTCATCTCATGGCCGAAGAGGCCAAGAGAGGAACCATTATCTGCCAGCTTGTTTTATGTCCACACAGCAAAAATCCCAGCATATCACACAGACACAATTTTCTCTGCACAAACAGATGCATTAGGATTTGATGTGACTTAAGGTTGTAATAAAAATCACACGAGATATCAGTGGAAGATAAAAACGCCTCAGCTATCTGGAGGAAACAGCCAACATCAAGGAAATGAAATTAGTCTTCTTGCCAAAGTGTATAGGAGGAGAAGGCTGGTTTTGGAGGACGACAACAACAGCAAAGCAGAGAAAGCAAATAAAGCAATTTACCCATTCACAGAGAAACTCTCTAAAAATCTAACAAAGAGAAAGACCTCTTTGAAATAATTTCCACTGGGTGTTTATGTGCAAAAAAAAAAGAGAAGAGGTGGGTGTTTGCACGCAGCATCTGTTCAAACCCTCATTCCTCATAATAGAGATCTCAAACAGACACAGTTTGCCCTAAGCACTCGCGGTGAGTTCCATGTTGATCCTAAGCCATGTCTTAATAGCCTGAGTTGCGCTGACTAGTGGGATTGAGATGAAGTTGTAATGAGGTCCTAATGAATGAATTCTTGTGTCTGAAGCTCTTAAGAGATGAGCATCAGCTGGAGGCAGGACTGAAGGAGAGGGCTTGAGAATCACATTGTTTCAGCAACAGGATTAGTTTCAGAGATATGGTCAGGAGAACAGGTGACACGCTATCCAATGACAGCAGTTTGATCTTTCAAGGAGAGCAACGAGCTGTTTGTGTTTGGAATTGGCGGCAAGGAAATACACGCACAGACAGACTCCATCAAGGACGAAACGAAATGATATTTCCAATTCAAACTGTTGCGGCGAAAAGTTCGCCATTCATATCTGAATATGAAAGGCCTATTGTTGCAAGTTTCTTCCTGTGCTCGCTGGGAACGAACGCGATTAAAGAGCACACTTGATTGAATTTCGTGTGCTTCGCTTACCACTCTCGGCAGGTTAACTATTGCCAGGATGATCAATGTCGTGAGGCAAAAAAAGTGCCCAATTTTCATGCAGATTATAGTGTGAATTTGTCTGAAGTCCACCTTAGATTACGGCTGTGTCAATCTTGGAGGAGAGCACGGTCAAGCTTAAACTGGCTTTTCTCCAGGGAGTTCTTAAGCCTGTTCTGCAGATCCTGCTTTGGCGGGGAGAAAGCTAAATCCAAGGGGAGTAATAATCCTCGTCATTTTTGCATATTTAGGAGAGCAAACAAAACGCCAGTTCAACTTTTTCGTGAGCCGTAGGCGGCAGGGGAGGTGGAAGTGTGTTGGGGGGGTTAGTTTTGCGCATTTAGAATAATGATGAATAGAGGACACTATGAACTAAATGCCAGGTCACTGATACTTACATGTATCTTAGGGTAACAGAGAGTTAGCACGCTGCTGACCATTTGCCGTGCTTAGACATGTTCACTCAAACTGATGCTTGCTATTGCTCGAGAAAAAAAGAGAACGATGCCAGGTTTTAATAGCAACTTCGCCGTTAAATATTTATTTAGTTGATCACAAAATATGTTGTTTCATGCTGTGTGGAAATCAACATCTACGCGAAGAGCCGCTTATATGTCAGCTAATACAAATGCTCGGTCTGCGGTTACCTTATGTCACGACCCAACTACATTTCGCAGCGAAACACTGCTTCTACCGTAAGACGCCAGCACAAAATCGCGTAGTTAGTCGGATCGCGACCACAGAGACCGAGCTACCGGCCGCATAATGCAAAAACACAGCGTCGAATTATTAACGCATTTGTTTTGATCAGTGCTTTGGTTGAAAGATAAGCACTTCTTTCAAAAACCTTTCGCTCGCCTTCAAGAGAAGCCAATGACGAGGTTGTTGTTTACTCAACGCAGCCACATTAGTTACATACCACGCAAAGCCAGCTTCGGTCAATGAGAACAGCCGCTGTTTAAAAATGTTCGCTTTCGCTTAATGTTAAAAATAGCCTTCTAAGCCAATACGTGATGATGTTACCGCCCATCCATCGCAGTAAGTTGCCAGCCTTAAATCAGATCGACACACAGCTTTCAGGCAGAGTTCTTCTCGCCGTCGCGGCGGAGATGGCGGCAGTTACAGCCCGATTCTGTTCGGCATTTTTTCCTCGCTTCAGACGCCACTTCCACTCACGTCACATCAGTGTTCTTCGCATTCCCGACGCACCGTGCCTACTTTAGATTTCACAGACACGCACAACGCTTGAATGCTTTTTCGCGGTCATTGCCTTTGCTATCGCAGGGCTTTGAGCAGGGATGACCAGATATAATCTGTGTCAGAGTTTAATATCGCAGTTATGAACATAACAGATGCTGTGCTCTGTTTCTCACGCAATTTGTCGATATTGAGAACGCCACCGGGCGTCAATAAGCAGGCCGGGCAGATGAAAGATATATCGCCATGGTTTTGAGACGCAGTCAGCCGTCAGTACACCACCGGTACCCGCTGTCGAGACCAGTTTCCGAATCTGGCGAATCTAAAAGCGTAAACAGGCTCAAAGCCACAAGAATGCAGCACGGCGAGGCCTCGCCGCCCACTCTTCTTCCTTCTCAGAGTCACCTTCCTCTCGTATCGATCTTTTCTAGTCAACCGCCTGTGAGAGTTCCGTTAAACAGCGCCATAATAACGGGCGGCAGCCCTCGCTCGCTGCAATAGACTGTGTTACTTCCCGAGCAGTACACCAACTTTTCGCTCGCCAACCGGTCAGCGAGGCATAGCGACATCGTTGACAACGCCGAAGACCAAAAGAGCCTCTTTCCAGCAGCTGATGGCATCAGCGAGGTAGCACGAAACGAGCCCACGCAAAGTGTTAAAGAAAAGTTTGCTTTATTACGCAAAATTTTGTATCATTTCTGGCATACATGATATGTCGTCTCGTGTATGAAACTGTCAGATGCTTATATGGTGTGTTAACAAACAGTGGCAGTCATATTGCCATAACTCCAAGTATAGCCATCATTTGGTCATTTCTTCACACTGCAAGCCCAGCATCTTTGTTTACTGCTTACTGAAGGAAATGTAGCATTGAGTTCACAGGAGGCGCCAGCCATTAGTGACAGGTCGATTCAATGTGCATATTAAGTTTGAAAATAAACAGCAAAACCTGTGCTTGTGCAGTAATCACAACTAGTGCTCATTTATCATGTATCTTGCATTATTTGAAACATTTAGAATCTCTACCTCAGCAGCGCTTAAGTTTATGTATAATGAACGACAATTTCTTCTCTGGCTCAGGTCACAGTGCTGCACAGAGCGCATACACCATTTTCATGTAACGCAGTTCCCAATGTCACATAAACGAGCCTGCCGTTACAGACTATCACCTGTTATTATTGATCTTCCTGGGCTTCAGTGTCGCTTGTCATTGAAGCTGCCTTCAGACAAATCGCTTCATTATGCAAAAGTAATTCACTGGTACAAATATTTAGTTTCTTCGTTCTGTTTTCACGCAAAGATTGCCGCGCGTTACATGTTACCCGAAAATAACGGCGACACAAGACAACAGGTTACTCTATCCGCAGTTAAGATTCGATAGAAAGGCACGAATCACAAATACTGCTTATTGAAAGGAAGGTCGCAGTTGGCTGCGTAGAAATCAACTTCTTTGACAAAATTCGTTTGATTTTATTTTATCAGAGCAAAGACAGACACGCGCCAGACCGCAGCGCCAAAGTTGCTTTGACGGCAAACGCAGCTGGGCAGTGGAAAGCACAGAGAGAGCCAGACACAGAGCTACCAGCACGACAGTACCACCATAAGTGATGCAGAAAGGCCACAAAGTAGACTGATGTTATCACTGAAAACAATTTGCTGAAATCACAGGCCTTATTTCAGCCAATGCTCAAAACCATTAGGCCAGTAATGTGCTGTGGGTGTTGTGTTTGAGGCAGGTTAGCTGAAGTGTTAAGACAGGTGATGGTCATACAGACATAGCATCATTTTGACTCTACAAAATAATAGCGCACATTGCATGATACTTATATAGTATAGCTATGTCAGGCAGACAGGTTACTCGTACTGTCACACATTTGCTACTGAAGGTCTCTCACACGGACATGACTCATATATAGCAGAATAAAAGAAGTGACCACAAACAGGTAGACAATAAATTACACTTTAAATGTGTCTATAAGATTTATTGAAGACAATGATATTAGACATGGCACGACAAAATAATACAAAAGTCAGGGAGACGCGACATATATATATACATATATATACATATATAGTATTGCGATGTGTGTCCAAATTATTTGCTTGGGTCATGCTTCGAGTTATAACAAAATATTTTCTAGTTTTGTAAAGGTAAATAAGTGATCACCTCTGTTCTCAAGCTTCATATGTATGATGAGTTAACAAGAGTGCACTCAGATAACCAGCACAGTTGTGCTGACTGAGTATTATCTAGACAGCTGTTAATATTTTTGGGAGAACTATAGTTATCGTGGGAACATGAGCTTTCAGCAGAAGAATAGAAATTACAAGGAAACTTGTGTGTCTGATGATGCTTTTAGTCTAGTATTACAAGGACTACAGGACCGATGGTTTGTTGAAGTGACATGTTGAAGAAAGGATCATTTCATGTGCACACCATAATGTACCTGTTTACTAGGAAATGTACTTCAGCATTCATCAAAAATAAAATAAAAGTCAAAATGTGTCAAGTTTTCTTGACATAAATTAAACATGAACTCAGTTTCGAGCATTACTGCTCTGTTCAAAACAGGCTTGTGTTATTACACACAGTTATCATGAATACAAAGCTCAGTTTTGTTTAATAGCCAGTAAACAGACACTATCACATCCCGCATCTCGAGCTTCCTCTCTTCCACAAGTCAGCCAAAGAGCAACTAAGTACTGCTTTCAGTTAAAGACTGAATACCTGAAAAGAAAGTCTCAGTATCAACTCATTTCAGAGAAACAAGCAAAATCTGCAGTATTCAGTTATAAACTGCATTTTTATTTGTTAACGTTAACGCTCCTCAGCACAGTTAAAACTAATAGTAACAAGCCACCACGCATATTGCTATCTGCCTCAGATCATTTTAGTTCTGTTCTTTTCATAGTATTCTAAGAAACGTGTGTTGATGATAAAGCAACACACTGCTATTTATTTGTTAATTTTACCACCGTTGCATAAGATACGCCATTCATAAATGTTGTCTTCCATGTTACATATCAGCATGGCCAGCAGGAAATTGCTTTCACATGAGCACAATATAATGCAAATAATATTTAGCATATACTTTATGCAATTCTTTTAATAAAAATAAATTGTATATGTTATTCACGAATTTTGTTTATAAACACTTTTATTTAACAGAAATATTGTACACAGCTTGTCATCAGGTATTTATTGAATAAAGGAGCAACCATTAGAATATCTACACACAAACTACAATTCAGTACACTGATTAAAATCATATTATCAACCATACTATTAGTACAGTTCTTCTTTAAAATATGCATTAAAATATCTTTTTTGCTCATCGAGTTCAGAGGAAAATAGTCACAGTGCTATGTGATACTTTAACCATGAATAACAGCAGCACACAGTCAGTAGAACATAAAGACAGTTAGTTACTGAAGATAATTGTTTAGCTACAACAAGAACATGCCACTGCCTGACTGGCGCGTGACTGCATTTGCACCAGCTGCTTGCCTGTTGGAAATCACTAATGCTGCTACCACCATGTGTCGTCATTAGCTACATGGGCATTAAACTGTCAGCCAGCTCTCCTGTGTGAGACACACATTTTTTCATCAGATAACAGTACTCTCATTTGTATAGGCACATATCCACAATGTATTTGCAGTGTTATTTTCTTATTTCAGACGTTTATTCTTTTTAAATGACTTGTTTAGTCACTTGAATGTTAGTAAAGGCAAAAGTGTGTGAGCACTCACTAGAACAGTGTGATTGATAGATTTGTTAATGATACATTGTTTCATTGACACTAAATATAACAAATTAAGGATATAGTCAACATCAATAAAGACATGGAAAATACACTCCAAACTTGATTTACTATTAAATGAAAATAATTTGTTCATAGGACATGTAAATGTTATGTTTGAGGATTTCATGTTGTCATAAGAACAAATGTTTATTTTGAATATAGCTTTGAAATTATCAGAGTGAGTCTCAGGCACAATATAGAATGAGCTGAAGGATATCTTAGAACACTGAAGACAGACTGCAGAAATTTTATTTTAATATCAATATAAAATAATAATATATAATAGAAAATAGTTATTAGTTATCATATAACATTAAAATGCTTTTGAAAACATTTTAATATTGTGCATGCCAATGTAAAATAAAGTATTTCTATTATATATTATTATTTTATATAATAGATTTATTAAAATAAAATTTCTGCAGCTCAATCCAGTCTTCAAGTGTTACAAGATCCTTCAGAAATCATTCTATAAATACATAATATCTTGCCTGGGATACATACAACGTAGGATTTTTTGATGAACAGAAATATATTCAAAATAAAAATGCTGTTAATTCCTATCATGACTCCAGTATGAATCCTCAACATAGCATTTTTCACTGCATCGTATGGAACAAATTGTTAATGTGTTTATTTTAATATTAAAATGGGCATCAAACCTGAAGGTTTCTGTTATGCTGGCTTTATTTTCCATCTGTTATCTTTATTGATTGATAGTACAAGTCAAAAACATGTTTATGTTCAGATTATATTTAGGTGTGAAAGTAAACAGCAAGCTGTCATTTAGCAGATGTTTTCATCTAAAGTGATTTTCAGTACACTCATTTACAGTGACAGACCCCTCTGAGCAACCTGAGGTTATGCACACACACACACACACACACACACACACACACACACACACACACACACACACGCTAAATAACATTCAAACATTGACTAAACAAGTCATTTTAAAAGAATAAAGATTCACTATAATTCTCGCTCATGCAGTCTGGGGGTAAAAAGTGTTTGAGGTAACAGAATGAGGGTCATATTTATCTATAAACCCATTTGTCTATGTACTCCATACAATGAGAGAATTCACTGTTAAGACCATGAAAATGATATTGTGCTCCTGCATCTGAGGACAGAAGCAGTGGCTTGCTTGATGGAGGAAGTTAGTGTCATGTCTGCTGAAACAAGATATAAAATGACTTGACACGCAGTTGCAAGCTCTCAGTTTTCACTTTTCAAGGAAGATTTACTGACAACAGCATTACTCAAGAGGACAACCGGATTACACAACGAAGGCTCAAACTGGCTATCTAACATGTCACTCTTGCAAACCAGCTGCATAAAGGTCAGAGCAGTGGCTTTACATCTGTTCTGTTAAGTTGTAAAAGTAACGGCAATTTATCAAGAAGGATTGAACTGTATCTCGTATGTTCTACTTATTTGTGTCTGTCAGCTGGTAAGATCACGCTTGACGTCTGTTACATTCATGGTTTAAGGTATCACATCGTAACTGTGATTGCTTCTTCCTGAACTGCAATACAGAGCTTACGAAGACCCAAAAAAAAAAGGTCTGTTTTAAATAAATTATGCACTATTTTTTAAAAGAAGAACTGTACTAATAATTATGGTTAGTGAAAATATGATTTAATCAATTAATGCTGAATTTGCCAGTTTGGTGTCATTAAGATGTTCTAATGTTCTTTATTCAATAAATATGGCATCATAACTGGTCAAAAGTGAGCAAGTAATGTTGCAATAACTTCGTTACAAATAAAGATGTTTATAAACAAAATTCGTTACAATTGACGCTGGTTTTGCATTTTTGATTTAAAAGAATTGTATAAAAAGATATTATCACTAAAGGTTATGTCCACTATTAATTGCATTTATAATTTGCAACAATCGTAGTAATTATATCATGTGACCCTCTACCATTAAACTCCTTCAACGCCTTCCAGAGCCTTTACTAATAAAAAAGTAATTGATAAGTACTAACATGAGACATTCAAAACACATTTATGAAAATGGCATTATACTTTATTATTAAATTTAACAGGTGTTAAAAATTAATCAGTTTCAAATGCATAACGGGAGATGTGACAAGCATGAGAAATCATCAACACACCGCTTTCTAAGTGTGTACTATTAAGAAAGAGGAATAAATTTAAATGATCTGAGGCAGATAAGCAGCACGTGGCAACGTGAGACCTACAATATCTTTCTCTTTGTGGTCAGCCATTATCACTATTTACTATTAAAGACTTTAATAACAGGAACATGTTATGTTAGCAAATAAAAATACACCCTAACTGAATAATACATCATAACGCATTTTTGTTCATTTCACCGTCTGAAATGTTGATGTCTACAAGAGGCTCTTTTCAGATTTAAAAGTCAGGTAGTGTATTCCAGTCTAACAATCCTCGGCTTTGAGACCCTACAAATGGCGGCGATAATTTAAATGTGAATGGGACCGATTAATTATCCTCTTTCCGGCCTGACATCTCTTCTGTGGAAGAAGAGGAAGTTTGAGATGTGCATGGATATAATCAGCTTTGCATCACAGGTATAGATTGCACTGAAACTATATTAAAATACAAAACAGTTATTTGAACTGTAATATTCAGATTGCATAGTTATATCACAGGTAATGCCCTGATAAACCTGCTTTGCTTTTGAAGCATATGACAAGATTGGGATTAGTACTATATGTCCAAAACTGAGACGTTCATGAACAATTATACTGCTGCACACAAGCATGGTTGTTCTCTTTTTTTATTTTATTTATTTGGCTTATTTGGTGTCTGTGTGTGTGTGTGTGTAAGAGGCATATTGAGGAGTAATACATTTTTCCACAAGGATAGTAAACCAGGTTTTTTTTACATTATGAATACTGGCCTGTGGTCTCCATGAGTTTGTAATTATTGCATACAGGTGAGTCAGGATTCAGCCCTTCTTGTAACTTGTAACGTAGCAGATTTAGCGTCAACACAACAGCTATCAGAGGATACCATGAGCTAAATTGAATACATGTGCTAGTTGGACTGCAAAAACTGTCATCATTTACTCATCCTCAAGCTTACAAACCTGTATGGATTTCTGTCTTCTGCTGAAGAATAATTGTTCCTGTTGATTTAAAGCAAAGGAATAGTTCTCCCAAAATGAAAATTAGACCTATATTTTACACACCCCAAGCCATTCTAGGTGCATAAGCCTTTTCTCAGTCGAACACAATTTTTTTTAACATTTAGCCTGGCCCTCCAAGCTAGCATTGAAGTATAAAGGACCATTTTGAAGCTCCATAAATGAGATATATCTGCATATGTCGTACATCAGCTGGGAAGTCATCCAAGGTTTGAACTGGGCGCCAGTCAGTCAGTCACTTATTTACGCTACAATTTTAAACTGTTATATTACAAACCCATCGGTCTGCTTCAGAGGACATGTGATAACTCCTCAAGGCTTAATAGTTTAGTTTTTGCATCGTGAATATTTATATATATATATATATATATATATATATATATACTGTATATATGTCACGCTCCGGACTTTGTTATTGTTTTTGTCTCTGCGCATGCTCTCAGCTCCTGCCTTTCCTCCAAAATAATTATATCATTGTCTTCAGCTGCGCTCTTGTTAATTTACCCTGTGTACTTAAGTCCTGTGTTTTCAGTTCAGTTTGTCCGATCTCGCTTTGGCTTCGGTGGTTTTGTTGTATCTGCCTGCCTGCTCGTTGAATATTGCTTATTAATCTGAGTGATTAAAGCCTTTTGTTTTCATTTATACTGCTGTATGCTCGCAGTTAACACAGATGGCTTATATATATATATATATGGGTAAAATATGGGGATTTTTTTCATTTTAGCCAATCATTCCTCTTTAAATGGGGACCTTCAACTGCTTGGACACATTATTTGTGTCTAGCAGAAAAATGAAAGCCATGCATTTAAAGAGGAGTAAATGATGACTGAATTTTCATTAGTGGGCGAACCATTCTTAACAGTAAATCGTCACTTATATTTGCTGGGCCTTAACTATATACTGTATACTTACATATAACAATCATCTGGTATACGCGCCATTGTGTACACATTTAAATTCAAAATACCCTGTAATTGCTTTTATAATCTGTATAATGTTATTTCATCCCTTATATCTTAATCCCACACTCCAACCTAACTGCACTTTCAATCCTGTCCATAACCTTACCCATACCACCTCAACAACAGCCAAGCACCCAGCTGATCGCTTCTTTCTTTGCTGGTTCTTACTTATTTATGAAACAGGTTTGATTTATGAGCAAGCAGGATAGGTGTGTGGTTTCATTGGGAGGATTTCAGTTTTTCCCTTCATTCTTTTGTTTTGATGAGTAAGATACATCAGTACAGGGTTACATTAGTCACCTATTGCACCATCTGTTAGCTCCACTTAACACTTTAAGAATTGACTTATGTAATGAATCTGAACATTTAACTGTCATTTAACAGATTTACCTAAATATGTGAATCACAATTTAGGAAAATCATATCTGAATAATAATATCAGTTTGTCTGCTATATCAAGTTGTGTATCAACTTGTGCTCCGCTTTGTGTCTGCTGCTATTCTGCTCTTGGCCACTAGATGGCAAATATTTCGTCATCACAAAAGCGAACTCACGTGAAAAGGAGCTGCAGTTCAAAAACAGCAAGGCAGTCAGAATAGAGATAGTCTATAATAATCTGTCTTTAGCTTCTAGTGATAATCTTCTAGTACAGTCCATTAAGTCTGGGCTGTCCAAATGGGGTTTTAGGTCAAAGGAGTTGATTTCTGTTTACAGAACCCAATCCTGACCTTTCCTTTATTTAATAAACGCTTCAGCTGTACAATACATAATTGTTTTATGATTCGAGACTTTCACAATCCAGAATCTTTTAACACGTTTAAAATAATTAACCTGCCATTTTAGGTCTGCTAATTTTGAGTGGTGCGTGATATTCGGCCACAAGTATTTTTTCAGATTTAGTTAGCACTATACAGTAACGTTATGAAGTTTCCAAGAACATTGACAGAAGTGTGGACAAATTCAATGTACTGTACCATTAGATTACTTTGCATAATGGAGACGGTTTGTGCAGGAAAACAGTGACTTAAATGACACTAAGGAAGCACTATGGAGATCATGTAAAACCTTAGGTGAGTGGATCTGTGGCAGCTGTAGATGGCAGGTATTATGGAATGTGCTTGACATTGGGAGGTTTATTTCAGAAAGGGCGCTCATGTTGGAAAATGGATTGTTATTATTGCGCTTCAGTATCAACAACACTGCACCTAGCAGGAGATATGAGGAGGAAGAGAATTAGTGTTCATTATACATAAACTTAAGCTTGACCTTTTCTGCCTGAGGAATTAAGATTCTAAATGTTTCAAATAATGTTCCACAGAAACGCTTCACCCTGAATTCCTCGGGCAGAATGAAAGACTCGTGACACTCGTTGATGAATTACTTGCACAAAAATGGTTTATCATTTATTTTTCAAACACAATAAAACTAAATAAGAATTGATCACATTGTTGCCTTGACTGATTCTGTCAAAACAAATGAACAGAAAACATTCCTGAACTCTAACATAATTACTCAAAAACACCTACAGTTATTTTTTTTCCATAAATAGGCGCAAACAAGTACCATAAAAGATCTCATATAGACACAGTGTAGAGGAATAGTAAAATGATCAGCCATATGCCAGGTTAGTGCAGCAATCCTCCAATCTGCCACTGTTTCTTCTAATTAACACCATATAAGCATCTGACAGTTTCATACACATAGTTTGGATGACATTAATCAATATGCCAGAAGAATACAAAAGCAAGTATTTCAGTACAAATAAATCTTTTAGTACTTTCCCTTAATGAATCATTTCACGTACTGGTTGATGCCATCAACCTTAACGTTATTAAACTTGGGAAAGAATACTTCTAATCCCTTTTTGTTGGTCTAATCAACAGCGATGTCCGCTGCAAGAAATTACCCCCTCTGCTAGTTATCCCTTTCAGCTTCTGGAAGAACTGGTGTGGTCCAATTCAAAATCACATTGTTACTGAAAAAAGTTGAAATTCTTACATCTAGAGTAACACAGATTCTATTATAGCTGAAACGAGCTGCTTAAAACAAACCCGCTCGCCGTCTATAACCTTCCCGTATGAGCGTACTGTTTACTACAACAGAACTCTCTTTCAAGGCAGTTGACTAGAAAGATCATCACAGAGAGGAAGAATGATAACACGAGAAAGAGGAGCGGGCAAGACGTAGAGTCATACCGTTCAGCCCTTTTTTCTTTTTTTTGTGGCTTTGCTCTCTTTTCTGTTTTCGGATTACGATTTTCCTCTCGTAAAAAGAAGTTCTGTTTGCTTTGCTCCGCTGCTTTGTCAGCGAGCTGGGGAGTCTCCGACAAGCAGCGGTAAGTGCTAGACACCGGCGGATCGACAACCTCGCGAGGCGCACTGATCTGCCGCAACGCCTCAAAACCATGAGCGATCTTCAATAAAAAACACACGCCTTACAGGGGTTTCCATACACGCTCTTATTAGGACGCCGAACAATAGGAGGGCGTTAAAAGTCACATTGGTTAGAGAGGTGATTGCACATTGAAACAAATTTTAGCATACAATTACATGTTCATGCTTGCGAAGGATTTAAACTCATTTTTAAAGATCCAAAATGTCTGAATGTCAGAAGCCAGAAGGAGATACAAATTCCAAAGCCACCACGGTAGGGGTGCACTAAAGTGTGAGCCAGAGAAAGAAAACATTCAAATGCTGGTTTGCTGGATGCGATTGTGTCTAGTCTAAAGTGCAAGGCCTGAACAACTGTGGGTCCCAATAGCTGTAATGGGACAGAGGAACTGCCTTTGGTCCTGTGAGCTTGAAGGAGCAGAGGTTAATTTGGTCGACCAGGTCAGGTACAGGCTTGATCCCTCTGGTAGCCTCCCATGGAGGAAGGTACGGACAAGTCAGACATGGCTGCCGCAGAACATTCTGCATATCTCTGAATGGCCATAGCGCCTGCTCACCCGCTGTCGCAGGTCGGGGTCCAGTCCAGGCCCTGGTCGGTCCGCCTCGCAGCCCAGCAGAATCACCAAGGACAGGCCGGGTCCGCGATGATGCACATTTACCATGCTCTGATACTCTGCCCAAGAGGGAAACCCTGAGAGGAGAGTGTGACTAAAACAGCAGGTTACTGCAGATCTACTGGGCAGATCCTACTAATTCAAGACCTGTACAGCACAGGATCTTAGAATCACAGTTTGGCAGCACACTTGTCAAAGGAATAGTTCTAAAGGAACGAAAGTCATGCACATTATTTAGAATTCATTTTTTTGCAAAACGAAAAGCAGACATTTTAAACAAGCAGTTGTTCTTTATAGTGTGACCAGGGGAAGCAATACAATGGCTTATGGGAACTGAAGCTATGTAAGTAGCTGAAAATGAAAGAATATAAGGTTAAGATATTTAAATTAAATAAGTAATATCATTGGCTTCACATATGCTGGGGGCAGGAGGATTTTTTAAAGGTTTTTGAAAGAAGTCCCAGTTTCAACCAAAAGCCGCATTTATTTGATCAAAAATAGAGTAATATTGTAAAAGATTATTACGATTGAAAATAATTCATTTGTATGTATTTTTGAAATTTCATTTACCTGGCAGCCATTATTTCAGTTCTTATAGTCACACGATCCTTCAGAAACCATTCTAATACACTGATTTTGTGCACAATACATGTCTTATTAGCTTCTTAATTAAAAAACAGTGTTTTTAAATATATTTTTACAATCAGATAAAATTTAGTTGATTAAATTTAGGTCACATATAAATTGTAATAGACCACTTTATTTATCAATGCTTGACATATTAAAGCTTATAACGCAAGTCCTCTGTCTTGCTTTCACGTAGATGTTACTTCTTGAGTTTCCACAGCATGTCTGAATAGCATAATTTACTTCTTTTGGGTGAACTGTCCAACTAACAACATTTTAACAGCAAGTTGTATTAAAGCCTGGCATCAAAAATGCTGGAACTAGCTTTCCTGTTTTTCTTTTTTTTTTTCTGGAGAAACCAGAGCAAAGCAGCCTGGTCTAATCTAATTCTAGCAAACATCCGTAGGATCTGAAGTGACATGATGACAGTGTGTAATGCAAGTAGCCTCAAATGAGCATTAATGAGGAACTGTATCTGTGTTGGGGACTGGTGGGGTAGAGGAAAATAAACGAAGCAGATATTCTAATTTAAAGACTTTTCTGTTCTAGCCTAAGAAAGAGTGCATGTGAAAAGGAAGTTAATCTCAGTGGGTACACAAGAGAATCTGCCTGAAAGAGCAAGACAGCAGGTGGCCATGCTTTTTTCCCCCTCCAGAGATTCTACCTATCTTCATGAATTGTCTCACCCTTCTCCTTCATTCGATCACAAAGGCTCCATCTGCCCTTTGTGTCCCCTCAGCCCCCAACACCGCTCCCACCCTCCCCTGCCCGCTCGGCTCACTAAAAGTTGAACCGCTGCTTTGTTTGCTCTCCACAACATGCAAAAATGAACGAGGATTATTACTCCTTGGATTTAAAATCCTCCCATAGCGCAGGATCTGCAGGAACAGGCTGCTAAGAACTCCCAAACTGAGGAGAGAAAAGCAAGTTTAAGCATTCAGACTTCTCCTCCAAAAGATTGGACACAGCCATACACAGCCCTGTATCACCTAAAATTGGACTTCAGACAAATTCACACTATAATCTGCATGAAAATTAGCCACTTTTTTTGCTCACGACGATGATCATCCACGGCACAGTTAATTTTTCCGCGTCGAGGAGTGATAAAACGGCTAATAACGGAATTAATCAAGAAGTTGTTTTAAATACAACGCTTCCCAGAATTCCCAGCGGGCACAGGAAGAGAAACTTGCAACAATAGGCCTTTCATATTCAGATGAATGGCTAACTTTTTCGCCGCAACAGTTTGAATTCGAAATATGTTTTCGTTTTCGCCCTGATGGAATCTGTCTGCTGTCGTGTATTTCCTGCCTAATTCAAACACAAACAGCTCGTTGCTCAACGCCGTTCCTGGCGCATCTCCCCTCAGCGTAAAGATCAAAACTGCTGTCATTGGATAGCCGTATCACCTGTTCTCCTGACCACCTGATTCATCTCTTTATGAAGCTAATCCCTGTTTACCCAAGACAATGTGATTCGCCCTCTCCTTCAGTCCTGCCTCCCAGCTGATGTCAGCCCTTTAAAGAGCTTCCAGACACAAGGGTGCTATTCATTAGGACTCATTACAACTTCATTCAACTACTGAAGATCCAGCTTAACCCAAGGCTATTAAGACATGAAACGGATCAACATGGAACTCACCGCGTAGTGCTTTAAGGAGACTTGGGCTTTTAGACACCTCTGTTTGAGATCTCATTAGAGGAATGAGGTTTACCTAGCACAGATGCTAATAATGAGGTTGCAGAGCAGTAGGGTCAAACACTTCTTCCTCTTTTTTTTTTTGCACATAAACACAGTGAAATTATTTCAAAAGAGTGTCTTTTTTCTTTAATTAGATTTTTAGGGAATAGTGCGAATGGGTAGAGAGCCTTTATTTGCTTTCTCTGCTTTGCTGTTGTTGTCTACGTCCTCAAAAACCAGCCTTCTCCTCCTATAAGCTTAATTTTTAGCAGAGAACTAATTTTCATTTTCTGCCCAACTGAAAAAACTGTTTTTCACTAGATAGCTGAGGCGCTTTGTCTTCCAATACACTGGTTTATCTATCAATCTCACGTGATTTTTTGTGCAACCTTAAGCTCATCCAAATCCTAATGTGATCTATGTTTATTACAGAGAGAAAATTGGTAAATCTGTCTGTGTGAGGTTATGCTGGGATTTTTTTTTGGCACAGTGTGGACATAAAACAAGCTGGCAGATATTAATGGTTCCTCTTGACCTTCATTCGCCAGCGAGATAGGCCAAGGCCGGAAATGATGAAAATGAAACGGTGCTGCATCTGCTGCATAAACAGCACTTCTCCACTTTGGCATTCATACACACACGTATACTTCGCATTCGTTCTACGCATAATGTATAATGGAATTGAGAAGAACTCAGACAAGGCGGCTTTCAGAGAGGTTTATGGAGAAGGATTGGAGGGGGAGAAGATCCTTACTGGCCCGCTTGGTCTGTCTTGCTTTTGGTCTTTGGTCTTACTTTAAAACAGTAAAAGGCTTTAATGTCTTTTTTGATTGAATTCAACATGAAATAGAGTGATAGCTTTGATATCACATCCATTGGGAATTGATCGATTGCTAAAAGTGCTCTATATATGTTCTTTGGTCGGGGGTCGTTGTTCACATGAAGTGCAAGAGAGCATATTAAACTATTTCATTTAGTTAATTAAAAGAATTCACTTTATGCTGACTTACATTTGTTTGAAAGTGTAAATTTTAATATTTGTGCATTTAGAATGGTGAGGGACTAGTGATATATGGCACCAATTATTTTATATATGCACAGTCATGAATATATTGCATAAATATATTCTGTTGCCAGAATAAAACATAATGAGCCACAACTTGAGAATTATGTTATGTCACCCAGGCTGAAACTTATTTGATCAAAAATACAATAATATATATAGTGAGACATTATTATGATGTAAAATAATTGTTTACTATGCATAATTACAATATTTGTTTACATATTTTTGTGAAGTAGTGCTACTTCTTTTTGTTAAATTATTATATGTGTCTCTAATGTCACTTCTTTTTGTAAACAATTTATTACGGTTCTCCTGAAAAAGAGCTAGATTGTATTGTTATAGGAACTTATTTTAAATATACACGTTGACTCAAAAATACAGAAGCTGCCTAAAAAGCAATGTGCATTATTCATTGTGAAAGTAGATCGCCCACTGGGCCATGGATGGGGAGTGCAGGGGCATCGGGTGGCTGCTGAGCTGCTGTTGTTGCTGGTGGAGACTGAGGTGCCAGGTATGGGGGGCTGATCTGCAGCGTGGAGGGGGACGAGCCCGCTGCCCATGCTCACTGCTCCTGGCAGGCGGGGCCGATGCACCACCTCGAGCCAGGCCTGGCTGCATCTGGGGCAGGTGGGACCGGAGTCCTGCTGCTATGGTAATGGAGGAGCGCCAAGGAGATCTGGTGAGATCACAATGCCTGGAGAAAACTGTGGTTAACCGAGCATCTGAGAGGCCTGGTGATGCCTTCACATCTCCCAACATTGTAGCTCTAGAGAAAGTAAAAAGAAAAGCTGTTTAGTTGTTGGATGCATAAATGTTAAACAGGCTCTTGATAAATCACTACAATGGTGTGTGTGTGTGTGTGTGTGTGTGTGTGTGGTTGGGCTAAATACAAGCATTTGTATATAATAAATGCAAAATACATGAGGATTATAAATTGATAAGATTTAAATGTTTATTTTTAAAAATAAATAAAATCTACTAATGTCAAATGATTAATCAAGTCCAAAATAAAAAGTTTTGTTTGCTATAATGTGTGGCACTCTTTAAATCTATTATATATATAAATACAAACACATGCATGTATATATAAAAATGTAAGAAAAAGTTTTTATTAAATGTCATTTATAGAAATTATTAATACTATTATACAAAATTCTCCTATATTATTATACAGCAAATATATACATGTAAGTATTTGTCAAATATATACTTTTTATGTATAAAGAAAAACTCGCAACAATTATTTGACAGCACTAAAAAATTGTATGTAGTTAAGTATAACACATTGTTAGTAATGTTTAGATATACATATCCAAAAAGATACAAATATATATTATTTTGATAATGAATGTCTCTGTACATTCCACTTAATATTCACAATATTTGTATTGAGGTTGCATGCCTTAAATGTTGCTACATCGCTATATAAATTAAAATACAAACAACTTCTCGATTGCTTGAGATTTTTACATGTCTTCATAATACTTGCATTTAGGGTGTGTGATGGAGTTTATTACTTAAACATCTCCAAACCGCCAAACTCTAACATCTGAAAATGTCTCTTCAAACGCTACAGTGTTAAAGCAAGTCACATATATATCAATAGCCCATTACTTACTCTGAGATACGAGGCTGGCTCTATGCAGCCAGCTGTTTGAGGTAATTCTTCTGCGGTTTCTTGCTTTTTCTTGTACACCTGCCGGGCCATAAAACAAACAAACAAAGAAAATATATTAAGAGGCCAAAAGCTGTTCTTCATGTTCCTGTGCACAATTATTCTTAGAAATGGGATCTAATGGCAGTCCATTTATGAGCCATAATGCAATTGTTGTTGAGCACTGAAATGGTGCTGAGTGCAGCCCACTTATCCATCGCTTGTCTTTTCTAGCCTTTATGGATCATCTATATTTCCCTTTCAGCTGGGGCATATGTGTAATTATTTGGCCCATCAATACATCTGTGCTGTTATTACTCTGAACCAGACCTCTACTAAAAGACAAGAGCAGAGGAGAGATAGAGAAAGAAAAAAACCAGCAGAGAGACATGATGTCTTTATCAGCAAACATCCTCTCCTGGAGTAAAAGTACTTTAAGGTTTACCGTCAATCGGCTGAGTGTTTACATAGCTTAAAAGAGCACAAAATAAACGGGCTACAAAAAATAAAACATCTATGACTGTAGATGCTGTCTGGTGGCTTTCTGGTGAGAGAAATGGGTACTTTCAGTTGTGTTATTCTGAAATCAGAAGAAGCTCGAGTCATGTCATTCTTCAAAACCTAAATTCACCCTAAAACAGCCTAGGTTAACATAAGTGCTAATCCTTTTCTTTGTCACGGCTTCTTCAGTCTTAAAATAGAACCTTAACAGGGTATTAAACATTTACAAGGGTATTTACTGTACTACATAAGCTCTAATATAACACGTTGATATACACACATTTGTCAGACTGCACAGCAAATGAAAAGTGCTTATTTGACTTGCATGATCTACTGTACCTAAAAAGTACACACAAACCTCTCGTTTTTTACCCATGAATTTCATATATTAAAAACAGCTGAAATGTTCTTCAGAATAATGTAGTTTGTATTTTTCATTTTGTGATAAACTTCTTTGTTGCATTTTATGCTTTGTTACACTTATTTTAAGGTGTCCTTGTTTCAGTGTAATTATATAGCATTAGTACTGAATAATGTATGTGTATATGTGCTTACATATATGCTTAGGGTTTGGCTTAGGTTACGTGCCTGAGTGCATAATGTATTATTATAACAGTAGGTAGACTGCATGTTTTAAGTACTATGAGAAGAAATAGTCCTTTGAAAATCAACTTTGGGCAGTAAGTAGTTACACAAGAGAATTCATATAATTTAATTGGAGAACTAAATGTAACTGTAATATCAGGTTACAGTTACTGAGAAAATGTGTAACTGAATTAAATTGCAGTTATGTATGAAAATGTAAAGATTACAAATCTAATACACAAACAGATTTGATAGATTTTTTTTGCACTGACCGCAGGAGTTAGGGACACACGCTTGTTTTAATAACTTTCATTTTGGTTATTTAAGCTTGTATTTGTGCTTATTTTTCACGAGTAACAGTTTTATCCCTAAAATATTTGTTATTATATTTCCTGTCAGTCTATGTAAAGACTTCATTTAAAAAAACACTGTATAGCTATCAACCATATATTACGATTAAATCTGCATTTAAACAATAAAAGTAAACTCAGTAAAATAGGTAAAATAATGATTTTGTGGATATGCTTGTACCAAATGATTGCGATCTGCAATGTGCGATGAAGGATTGTTACTCATGTTTTAAATAATTAACATTTGTTACAAATGTAGAAAAGTAATCAAATGTATTCGGGTTATGCCAATTTATTCAATTCATTAGGGTAACTTGTAATCTGTAAAGTAACCTTCTTACATTTTTAAACCTGTTCAGAGCAACAAAATGTAAAAATGCTGTTCCTTAATACATTTACAGACTGTATAATGCCAGATAAACGAAACTGAGAGAGCGATAAGAAGACCTACTGTTCTTTGTTTGTTATGTTCCAATAAAAAAAAAAATTCACATATTGCACTGTTTTCAGCACCTGACTTGAAGACTTCCCTACCATGCACAACCACGCTGATGTTGAACCACAGCAACACGATGTTATTCTCTGATTGCACAAGGGAATCAACAAATGTTCTGACCAACATGCGTCATCGCGATTCGCTGTCATAACAAATCGTTATGTGGATATATCATTGTATATACTCGTAGATAATAATTTTAGATAAACAAAACGGTGCTGTGTGTGGCAGAAACACTGCGTGTAATCTAATTCTCCTGCATTATATCATCAGTCTTTATGAGTCAGCTACAAGATCGCAGCAAGATAAAGGAACTTTTCTTTCACTTTTGCATGAGCAAGGCGATAATGAAACAAAAAAATCACCTGTTTCACGCCCAGGTCGCCCCACATGGAGGCCACTATTTTAGAAACCTCCCAAATGTGGCATTAGGGTTTTGGCCTTGATAGCTGCTCGCGCATCTCTGGAAGAACAGGCGAGGCCGACACTCACTTCTGATACCTGGGGCCTTTTCTTCTCTCTTGGGCTGGGCTTGCCATGTCTGTGGCTGCTTTCTTCTCTGCCCCATTGATCTGAAAAGAGAGGGGTCATTATAGTAAAACAATAGATATCCACCAGATTATTATACAATAGCTTTATGAATGAATCATCTTCCTAAAGCTAGTTAGTGGAGCCTTGGTTCCCAAAGCCTGAGCTACTTTTTAAATTTAATGACCATCGGGCATTATTCGTATCTGTATGTACAGGGTTCCTAATGCATTTTTACTAATAATTTTCCGTGGACGCAGTTGTTTGTAGATCACGGATAACCATTTCTGTTATAAAGACTGCAGCTGCAAAGAGCCACTTGTGACAATGAAATATTCATTTTAATATAATGCATCTATGTGATTATTACATACTGCCTGTTTATGGTTAAGATCAGTTCAGTTTAAAGGGACAATCAGATATTTCTACATTTTAATTGCATGTAGAAATACTTTTAAATTGTACAAGCAATTGCAGTATATAGAATAGTACTTTTATATTAAATAAATATTTATTATAAAATATATTGTCATTTTAATATAATTAAATAATACATATTTTTAATATCTTTTATAAATAAAACAAAAGGTTTCTTAAAAATAACATAAAATTAGTTTCCAAGTTCAGTGTGAAAATGATTTGTGTGTTGAGCTTCACGGTTGTATAATCTAAAAGACAATTAATTTAATTACTTGTATGACAATTGTCACAAGCCTAAAGCTTCATAATCATAACAATCCTAACTATGGGCTTCATGACATTTTAATTTAAGGACTGAAATATCAGATCATGTGGAGACTTTATATAAAACACGAGTAGCTCATAACGTGTATGTTTATACAGCTCTTGACTTAATGCTGAACTGTATCTTCTGTGTTAGGAAACGAGACTAAAAATATCTTAGCAGACATATAAACGACCACACTTTCCAGAGGATCAGTACTGATGTGAGTTTTGGAGGAAATGCACTGTATTTTGGCTGTAGAAGAGCAGATTTGAGGCAGATCAGTGTCTTAGCAAATCTGTGTTTAAGGAAACATGGCAGTACAACTTATTGAAAGGTCAGCAGTGACTCATTCTTTTAA
Source organism: Puntigrus tetrazona (assembly GCF_018831695.1). NCBI lineage: Eukaryota > Metazoa > Chordata > Actinopteri > Cypriniformes > Cyprinidae > Puntigrus > Puntigrus tetrazona. Next base: position 10,994,730 of record NC_056700.1, on the reverse strand, counting down.
TACACTCTATTTCGCCACAGTGCATAAAATAGTATATGTGACCGTGTGTATGTGTGTGCTCGAGGAAGATAAGCTTATATTCATGAGATCACAGAATGGGTAAAACACTTTCTCTCACCTTGCAGCATCATCTGCATCGCCCTCATGCACGGAGCTGGAGGGGGAGTGAGGGCGGACTTGCTTCTGGTGGAGATGGGGACCATGGGTGCCATTGTTGTTGTTCAGACCCAGCTGAGTATTGAGTTGTGATTACTGGCTGATAGTACAGCTGACCTTGAGGAACCATGCCAGGCTGGACCTCAATTCGAGCGTGTCCACTCTGGGGATGGCCGAACGCGAATCTGAGCGACCATTTGTTACCTGGAAGATTAGCACAAAAATACCCAGATTTTATAAAACTGAAAGGAGTTAAAGGAAGGAAAGTTTGTAGCATAACAGAAAATCTGCTTTACTATTGTGCTAAAAAAAAAAAAAAAGTTAAAGCAAGGTACTAATAATGGATGGGAATAGGGGAAAATCTTTAAAATCAGAAATGTGAACGATCATTTTATTTCATTAATTAATTTACATATCAAAAGCGCATAAATAATTTAAAAGGTAAATGGAGATGTTTAAATCCCAAAGATCATTTTAAGGTTTTATGAAAATTATAGCTTTTTATTGAAAGTTTAGTAAATTGTGATTTCTTAAAAATTAAGATTATGTTGTTTGTTCTTTGTCACATTGAAAAATGTAATATTTTTCAATGCTAGAATGCCCCATTCACGTCCATAGTATTTTTATTCAACATTATGACACAATGTTGTTTATTAAGCTCCTAAGATCCCTACACTGAAATATTTATCTATTTAAAAATAAAAAGTACCTTAATTAGTAGTCTTTAAGTAGTCTTAATAAAACTAATCTCGCTAAAAACCCTGTTACAATAGAAATCCCTTAGAGGCCTACCTATACACAATACACATAAAATACATAATCCCAGTGTTAACTAGCACTAATATCTCCATCCTGAGCTACTTACAGGTTTGGGGTTTACACTCATCCTGCTGCTGGGGAATGCTAGTCTGTATCAGGTGTAGAAACATTGCTTTTGTACACTGCATCTGGGGATAAATCATCTGGCAAGGACAAGCCCCAGAAGCCAGTCCACAATTGATACCGCCTGAAGCAACAGGTGACTTGAATGTACCCACGCCTACCCATTGTAGGCGTGCAGTAACACAATGCCCTGACAGGTGGAGCTTTGGGGTTAGGGCCACGGCATTTCTCTGAAGGACAGGTGACTTCTGTGTCTCTCCCCACATAAACACTTCAGACACACTGACCTCATTACTCAAAACACTCTGAATGCTTTCAACATCTCTTATTTCCAAGAGAGCCAGAGAGCACCGAATAATGCTAATGCAAAATTTCACATATTTCATGCTGTCAGAATCTGACAGCCACGCAGAAAAAATATGTTTAATGAGATTACATGTTGTGCCAATGTAGAATGGGCCATGCTTTGGAGTGATGCTGTGATATTTAGGTTTCTGATGATTGCAAATTAAGTTAAATTATGATAAATGTATTTTAATTTACAGTTCACTTTTAAACTTTTAAGACTTTCATGTGTTCAATTTATTTAATTAACGCATTATGTGAAAGCGTTTTTTTTTTGAATATTATATTTATGGAGCATCGGAAAGACTATTCATTTACGAGAACTCGGCATGCATCCGTAAGAGTTGATTGACGACAAGACATGACAACATTACATTACAACACGGAGTGAAATTATTCAATCCATGCGTTACAGCGGTTATAACTGACTAATCTGACACGGGTGAAAAATGTCAAGTCTTTACAAATGGCTGGAAAAAAGTTTCAGAAAAACTGTTCAACTTTTTAGGGGTTTAACTAAAATGTATGTTACCGGATAAGAGAAAGCTCATTTTTCAGCGAACGCGCTCACCTTCACACGCACCTCATTAATACCCCCTGTGTTTCTGTGCACATACCCTCTTCCACTCGATTTCTTTGTGAAACATTTGTATTTTCTTGAGGGGGACTTTTTCAGCTATTTAACTAGACAATACCCCACCTTGTGTGGGTAATCAGACAATGTGGTCAGTTTTAGTAGAAACTAATCTTAAAGCCGCGCATGCTGCTAAAAGGTCACTTTCTATTTCTTGCAAACAAAACCCAGAGGCAGGACAAGCCTCTGAAAGTAATAAGATCGAAATCAATCACAGATTGTTTAATCGTACTGCAATAACTGAATGGAATTTCCGGTGTTTACGGGCGCAAGGAATAAACATGGCTGCTGAAAAACAACAAAACCGCGCTTGCCAGAGCGAGGTTGTGATGGTATTTATCATCTGAGCTCACCATTAATCTCCACTATACAGAGAGGACAAAGGCTTTGCCAGGACAGAATAGAGGTCACGGATCAGGTCACAGACAAAAGCCCAAAGGTTGCTGTTCTGCACTTTTTAAGTTTTAATAGTCAAATGGCAGCCTGGGCTGGCTGTTTTTCATCAGATCCACTGACCTGTGCTGCAAAGGAGGTCATACTCATTTGATATCAATTTCCTTAAATCAGGTGCAAATTGTAATCACACATCGCAAATAGAGACTATTTGCATGCTTATCTTCCTACAGTGTGCTGACAGAGACGAAAGAGATGAAAGGGACGAGAGAAACCCAGCTTCCATGGAGTCCAATGATTTTAAAGGAGGAAAATAATGTCTACTTTATCTGGCTATCATCAAAAATTTATGTCCTCTGTTTCCATTAAAAGGTATAAATAGCTTAAGTGCTGACTCAGATCAGAGCCAATTGTTTGCCCAGGTAATAAAACCACAGCCCAATGATAAGGACTTTTCAGGCAGAGTAATGAGGGTGTATTTCTGCTGTCCTTATGCGCTGTAGATCTTTATAAGCTAAAGACACGCTGGCTTTTTGCTTCACTTTGATCATCTGAAATGTATTCCCGGCATAATCTTGAAGCATAATTTCTTTTGCTCGAAAGAATCCGCTTTAAAATCGCTAAGTTATTTTATTTATTTTTTGGTAATATTAGCTTGTCACAGTCCGCATCGCAAAGAAAACACCTAATATTTATGACATGCAGGAGTACATATGAGAAGTGAGGTAATTTGAGAAAGCTTAAAGTCAGATACACCATCTGTCATTTGAGCCAGCTATGCCATTGCTCCAGCTTCAATTTTGCACAAGCGCACGCAAATACCTGTCTCTATTAACCCACTGTAAACAGATCTATGCCAAAGCAGCCTAATAGAAGTGGCTTGTCACGCCTGCACTTTCAAGGTCTGAATGTGCCTGCGGTAGCTGTTATGCGTTGCAACCGCAGGCTTTGCTGCAAATTTGTGTCAAATGGAGATTTATGTCCATTACTGCTTCTTTTTTTATTTAGCCACCGCTGGATGAGGATTTAGTGGCTTTTATGTGCCCGATGATGACGCATTCGCTGCTTTTGCCGCCGCCACGCCTCTCTCTCTCTCCTCCGCTGTCAGCTCTGTTTAGATTTGCACATTTTACACACATCAAATTTGTGCTATTTAAGTGGACATGTGGCTTGTGAAAGCAACCTTACCTTGAGCGCTTTTCCAATAAATTTGTCGCTTATGCAGACCACCGGAAATTATCAGAACGCCCGATGAGATCTCATCTCCCACGTTATATCGCTTAAAAATCAGCCTTCCCGTTTCTCAGAACTAGTGGGATCCATTTAGCTATTCGGCGGCATTTACTTTCATCTTTAATGGAACGAGCAGGACGGTGAAACCTATGATACTCCTTTAATCTAATACTTTTAAGGTGAAGCACATTTCACTCAACTATCTCTGCTGGCTAAACACAAGCTCTTGAGACCTATAAAATGAATGCAAAATGTAAGAGGCACATAAATGCACTCTCTGTTCCACCAGAGAAGGGCAGCTCCAACAGGCTAATGCCGAGAGAAAAAATTAATCCCATCAGCTAGCTCTTTCATTCTCCACTGTTACAAGCTCTGTCCCGCTGCCTGGCAACCATAATTCATAGCCGCTCTAATGTGTGGATGCTCTCCAAGCACTGAGAACATTAAGGTGAAAAGAACAAATGCCTTGTGAATCTCAATATCTTTTCAGTGTGCATGTCACTCTGTGTGTTGTTTTTTTGTAGCCACCGATGTGTGTATGTTATTCTTAAAAATCTTTTGATGGAAGTTTAAGAGGGTCACTGTGAAGGTGCATTTATTGTTCGCACAATATGTCGTTTTTGCCTACGTGGGCCTATATTAATACTTGATAAAAGATAAATCATCTGTGCTCGATAATCGAACCAAGGTCAAGACAAAAAAGGCTGTTATTTATTACCAAGGGTTTATACACAAAATAACGTCATATTTAGGTTTGTCCCAAACATGGAGCATGGAAAACAATAGTGAGAGATGAAGAGGAGAAGTTTCAGTCTGACTCAAGGCCAGATTAGCAGCACATCTCGCATTCATCTTCTCAACCACAAAGGTCACAATTCACCTCAGCACCTTATATGTCATAATCACATTATGAGGTTTCTGCACTGACCAAAATTCAAGGTTTGTTTCTGCTTAAGTAGCAGAGATATTTAGATCACATCAACATTTGAAAAAGATACGAGAATGATAAAGGAACAAAAAAATTAAAATAAGTAAAAATAAGTTAGCAAGCAAAATAAAATCATTTTGATGTGTACATATACATTTATATATAATATATATTAAATATATTAAATGTGTGTGTGTGTGTAATATACCAAAATAACTATATGTTTTATTAGCTTATTATATTTTTTAACATTTATTTTACATGTTCTTAACCATATAATTTTAAAGATTCATGTTGTATTTTTTTAGATTTGACTCAATATTCTTCTGATTTCTTTATTTTTTAAAAGTTACAGGTTCATAATTTCTGAAACACTGTACAACTATTCATATTGTTACATGGCAAGCAGAATGCATTAGGGAGGAGGCTTGATGCTAAATTATATTTAACAACTTCTAATCCAATGGGGAATTTATGGCATTGTTTCATCAAAGCGTTAAATCACATTAGCTCTCATTTGCTGGGTGCTATCTCAATCATTCTATATGCCGCTCCAACCTCTTATAATCTCTGTTGAGGTGTTTCATTTGTGTCAATTAAATCATTGTTTGGGTACTGAAACGACTTTTGAGTTATGGTAATTTGTCAAGTGAATGCATTAGCATATTCAAAGGAGAGCGTGTGTATCTACGTGCAGTTTTCCACATAGAAAGAAACTGTGTTTTTGTCATTTTCCATACAAGATTACAGCACATTCATGTTCCAGAGTAAAAAAATATAAATCAGCTTTACTGCAATTTTTTCTCTCTCACACCGTGAATCTGAACAAATTATATGTATACATAGCAATGCGATCATTCAAAATCTCAAAAATGTAGATCTTCAGCTGCATTTATATCTACATTCCATATAATTGCTGCTTTATATCTCAGTTATAACTCATAATATCACGTACATAACACCGTTTTGTAGTAACTCTGAGCAATTACACGTTATCTTCTTATAATTGAACACCTGATAGTCTCACACTTGATTTATGTCTATCCTGCGTTCATTTAAGTCATCATCAAATGTCGTCGATCACGTCCACCAGGAGTTACAGCAAACATCTTGACTGTAATAGATACAGTACCATATCAAACCATTCTGCAGAGCATAACCGTTCTGGTATTGGTATATGGTATAAAACGCTTCCGATCTGACTCATGGCGCCAATACAAACGGCAGGTCAAGAAGATGTATGATGAAGCTTTGTCCAAGATTTAACAACGGTGAGATCGCCAAGAATATGCTGAGCGCATTCGTTCACATAGAAATGTATATAAAATGCACGATAAAACCATATTTAAAAAGATATCACATGATCGATCAACAAGATGACAACGTTATTGGTTTCTTTCTCATTCAATATCATTTTCATCAGCGTAATGAATAATCAATGCAACGTTGTCACGTCAAAAAGAAAGAAAAGATATTTCGTCTCAAACAGCGCTAGTGAATAGAGTACAATGCACTGTTATTTTGTTGTATGTCTCAAAAGGTATAAGAAAGTGCAGCTTTCAACAAAGTCGCCTGAAAATATCAAACAACGTGCTGAAAGAATCTGAAATATACAAGACAGACTGTCCATTTGATACTTATAAATAAGAGAACGAAATGTTATACGTACTAACAGAAAAAATTCGTTGAAACTAATATTCTTTGATGTTCTGTTATTCTGCCACCAAGCAACGTGCTATGATTTTCACGCCGTATCAATAACAGAAAAAGACTAATCACAACTATACGCAGTAAAATGAAATGCTGAATAAAGTACATCAAAGTGTGCTGCATATTACAGGATTATTCCGCTATTTGAGCCTTTGAGAAGTAAAATTATATGCAATGGTCAATCAATCTCATTGAATATCTATAACAAAAGGCTGCTTTATGAGGCTGAACAGTCACTTGCTTTGGCTGTGAAGTCAGCTTGGCTGCTTTAAACAGGCCGCCCTGCTCTGCCTCCTCCAGCCCCTGTCAGTTCAGACTGTGATGAAAAGATGAAAGCAGATAAGGAGATGAAAGGCTGTACAAACTACAAATCATAAATTATTCTGTAAACACTCCCTTGAGTAAAATACTGTAGAAAAATATATACAGTTATCAGAAGGCAGAGAGTTTATTATCTGCAATGTCGCTACAACGCTAAAGCGCAAATGTGCCTCATACTCTGATTCGACTGACCCATCCCTCTCTTTTTTTACCTTCAAAGGGCCCTCTTTCTGCTGCTTTATTATCTCTAATACATAGCTTTTATTTGCAGTAACCAAATGAATCTGTCAGACAGCCAACTACAGGCAATTAGGTATGAAATTGGTTCCAAATTCAAACTCAACTCAACAACGGTCCAACTGTTACTTTTGGCATTGCAATAATCGCTTTAATGAGCCCTATCGCCTCTAAAAGCCAATGTATCATGCTCATTTGTATTTGATTGTGTTGTGCCTCACAGATGTCTATGCTTTGTTTGCAGGAAATATACAAGTATAATCTATATACAGTAAGGCCCTAGAGGAATGATTTACTGCCAAATTAAAAATAAATCACATAAACAAGACGACTGTTTGCAGTGGTTACATTGCTGTTGCTATGACATGAGTAATGTACTTCTTGAGTCAAAGAAAAGAAAATTATTATATTCAGGTGGAAATTAGACAAACAAATAAGAGCAGGAACCAATGCACAGTTTTGAGGTGCAAATTATGTTTCATGTGTTGTAACGTTTTATACTTGATGCCTTTCTTTTTTACACTTTTCCTTTTTGCAGACACTGAGAAGCGTAACAGGCAGCTAAGAAAGAGCAGAACACAGGAAATAAAATAACCCTGTGCTGTGGTGTGTGGCTCTGAAAAAAAAAGCTAAACGATAAAAAATTGGCATAAGAGCATTGCAAACATTTCACATCTGTGTAAGCTGCATGTAAAAGAAGACTTAGATGAGGCCGTGGATACAAACACATAAAAATCCTGGTGTCGTCTGATCTGATCTTATTTAACTAGAAACGCAGCTAATCTTGAATAAATACATTTTCTGAAGTGATATAAAGAGTCAGATCGTTTTTTCCAATTCCAGCCTCTGAAATTATACATGTCGTGGTCGTTGGTAATCAAATATTTTGCATCATCTTATGAAACCGAATAAAACCTCCAGGGTCAGGAAAGTTCTGATCTGAATCACGTGAACGGAAATGAAGTAAATGAACTTTTTATATACTCGAGCTGAATATTTATGTGAACACCACACAATATCTGTACATTCAGGCAGTGTTTATCATTCATAATCCAGTTGTGCTTCAGATCATATGTGTAATCTTAACATAATTTAGGTGTGTGGTTTGCTTCTAAAAGCCTAGCTTTTCATTTGACAATAAACGAAACATAGAAGAAAACAATTTCTGTGTAAATCAGGACTGCGGATGACACATAAGCTTCAACAACCCCATTCGCATTGCATGCAAAGGAGGAAGGGAAAACGCATGTTTGAGACCACGACGCGCAGCCCTTATTATCATTTCGACTGGACAACAAATCTCCCAGGGAGGTGATTACCGTCAAATAGCACAAGGGTAATGGGACTGGTGGAGATGAATGGCAAAATGAGCAGGAGAGTCATTTAAATCTACTATCAATTACTGATGATGGTCATGATACTGTATGGAATCATTGTCTATAAGGACTTTACAGTCAAGCAGTCAATCAAAGCTTCACAGTGGAGGGGGAGAGAGGAATAAAGTGGGGAATAGTCATGTATCTGATGTGGTTTACACTGACAATAAGGAAAAAATGAGAGAGAGGAGAGAGAGAGAGAGAGAGAGAGAGAGAGAGGAGGAAAAGATACGAGAGAGCTCTTGTGTTTTGGAGACATAGTACTGAGGAGTGGTGAAATGCTCACCAGCAGAAATTACGGATTAAATTACTGCTGCCCACACAATGAGATGATTGTTTATACTCATCTTGACAGCGTAAATCAGCTCACATTATGAAAGAAGTGCACACATGCTGAGATGAGGTGATGAGAAAACGTGCATTTCCTGTAGATAAGAGATATCACCTATCATTACGCTACAAAATGCATTAAAACAAATTATAGGAGATGCTTTCTGATAGAAATACAATTTAGATGGATGAGCGAAACTCAGGTTTCTCAGTAAAAATTTATTTGACTTGGCTGTGTTTTTTTGTAAGGAACCCTCTTCAATATTTACTAATCATGTTTTAATAACTAGCAATAAAATACATTTTGAAACATGATAAATGATAAAGAAAATAAAATACTTCATATATAGAAAATATTTTTTATTCTTATTGATTATCTTAATAAATACATTTTTAATTATTACTATTATTAATAATGAACTGCATTTAGAGCAAGTCACATGCAATTTTTAACTTAGCATTGTTTTGTATTTCATAATTGTTTAACTGTTCACATTGTGCAGAAAGGCTATAATTGACGGTGAAATTACATTTTCAAGCAGAATTTACCCCATAGAGTGTGACAATATTCTGTATTGGGGCAAACATTTCAATGAGTATTAAACCAGAGTGTGTCTTTTCAGGCATTAGCAGAGCAACTCTTCAAAAGGTTTTTTCTAGACAACACTTCATGTATTTGCTTTTGTAAATTGACTTTCAGGGAATAAATTCTACTCTATTTAAATGATCACTCCAGGATTGGCTGTGATCATTACCCAGAGCTCCATGCGGTAACGAGCACTAACATGTTGTCATGCCCTTCCACCACAATTAAATTACAAAGAACAGCAAAAGGAAGTGTAAATAACGGTAACTCAGTTCCGCAGATGAGGCGGCTTTTTCAACGTATAATTTTAAATAATGAAGACAGTTAAATGCTACAGTAGTTAAACTTAATAAGGTGTCTTCTATTTTTTCCAGCCAGCTTTTCATTTGCAATCTAGGCTGGAATTGTGTAAGAGAGGCAACGAAAGCACCAGCTTGTACGAATACCTGGACCCAGGGCGGGTGATCATTTGAATGCAACATTCTTGGCCGGGTCAAAACAACCTCGACCCGAGCGTCGTATTACTGTTGAGAGCTTGATAAACGGAAGGGCTTGTCTGTCTGTGCTAGCATCAAGGTCACATTCTGAAGGAGGTTTTTACTTTTGTCGAATGAGGGGACGAATGCGTGTGAAGCCTCGTCTGACCCTAGCCGCATCACACTCGGCGTTGCCTTATAAACCAAATGCATCAAAGACTACTGCCAGCGTCCACAAACATACCACTCCCTGTCCGCATGCTGCATCTATGCCTTTGGAGCTTAAGGCTCATGCATGCATGAATATGCAATTCATGAATATCTGAATAATGGTGAGAAAACAATGCTAGAAATAGCATTTAAGATCTATTGAGCATTCTATAAACATGGTGTATATGAACATGTGGGCTTGGCTCAAGTGAGAAAAAAATTTCTGTATCTGGAAATGCAGTGAAAAAAAAACATGTAAGAACGTGGCCCTTCAGTCCCAGGAGAGAGTACAAGGTTGCTTATGGCCGCTTAAAATGCACAGCTTCCTGGTCCCACAAGAGCCTCTGGCAACATCTGGGGAGGGGTGGGGATACGAGCACCTCATATAAAACTCCACACAGAAATCTGACAACCCCTCACCAGAGACTATATACATGCTGTCATCACGGTGGGCAACATTTGTGTAAGACACAAACAAAATAACACACCTGAATCTATGCTGCTCTTATAGTTAATAATATTGCATATACTCTTTCCTGTATGCTGCTTTGCATCTCCTGTGACATAGATCAGACAGTTTCAGCCGGGCGACGCGATGTTAAAAACATCAGTCTTATCAGGTTTGAAACAAAAACCAGCAGTTGTTGGGGCTTAACATTGCCTGGCTCTGTGAGTCAAAGCGGGCACTTTCACAAGTACTGTCTTGAGCGTAGTCCAGAAATATGAGAAGTGTGTATTTAGTGTTCAGTGAGTGTATGCTCAGAATGGCTTTATCTAGCACGCTGGCACACGCTGCTTCATCTGCTGCTGCATTAAAATAACAACGTTGATAGAGTGCTGGCTGACATGCCCTCAGCACTGGCCATTTTGGGTTAATAAATGGGCTTTTATTAATGTGGCCAAGAAACACATGGTTTGGGTTGGAAGAAGGGAAACAGAGAGGAGATGGTATGATAGGAGAGAACCCTGCGCGCAGACAGACAGTGCTGGCTGATGAATGCTCTGTGTATTTAAACATCTCATTGATCTGGCCTTTATTTTTTGAACGCCATATTATTATGTCTTTTAAAGAGTAACGGTCTCCACATCCAGAGATGCTCAGATGGATAACAGTATCACATTTTGTCACTTCGCTGTTACGAGGCTTTCAAAAAGTGTTTTCAGTCAGTGAGAATGTTTGAAGAATGGTGTCAGGCAGATTTCAACCAAGAGATTAACGGCAGTTTTAAATGTCATTTGGAATGCCTGTTTCCTTATAAAAAGTCCTCATCACCAGCTCTGTTAAATTTCCTTATATTCAAATACTTGTACATTCTGTCCGTTGTGGAGAGGAAGATGTGAACACAATAAAACCACTTCAAGTATCTCTGACTAAATGTAACTATGTACTGAAATGTTTTAGTAGAACATTTTTCTGTGTTCATTTCCACACATTACATGTCGGGGCAAGTAGTCACATAATTAAAATAATTACACACTTAAAAAATAATTGTAATTATTATTATTAATATTTAAATTCATTTTAGTATTATGTGTAGTTACCAATTAAATTAGCCTTCAGGTACATTAACATTTATGAATGTTGACGCATATATGACTGTCCTTTCTATGCATTTGCACATAATACATACATAAATAAAATAAACACTCACATTTTTTGTTTAATGTGTTTAAACGCATATTACTTAACATTTCCACATTTGTCAAATGTTCTTATGCTAAACAGCCTGATACATTAATGACACATTCCACTGCAGACAACTTGCACAATGAATATCTTTTTTATTAATATATATATATATATATATAAATATATATGTTTTATTTTCACTAATCTATTTTTAATACTGGACACTATAGCTATACTTAAATACAAAACTGCCTTATTAATGACGCTAGTCCTTCATAGCCTAATATTTACATTTTTTCACATCTAGCAGTGCCGTCAAGAGTAAAAAATGAATGGTGTTTCATCGCATTGCAACAAAAGTGCTGGCTGGTCTGTCCATTGTATATATCGATGTTGAATCCAATCTAGTTTACGCACACACATTTTGGTTCCATTTTAGTAAGAGAAACCAGCTCATTCGTTCATTACAAAAATCTTACTTGCCCCCACCCAAATTCCCAATGTAAAAATACTGTCCATATTTTGCTTTTTGGATCCCGGCAAACTATTTGAAGAGCCACCTCAGTTTCCAGTACCTCTGCACATAAGCAAATTACATCTGTAACGGTACACTAAATATCATTGATCTCACCAATCACTCTGAGGACCGCTTATGAAAGAAAGTACAAAGCGCAGATCCACGGCAGCTTTTTAGATTTTTAAAATCAAACCAAAACTATCGATCAAATCAAAAGTACTTCAGCCATTCATAATAGCCATGATCCTGTAATACACTTGGCCTTACGCTTCCAGTTGCCTTGGTTTGTATTATAGAGCAGATTAAAAGACACTGTTGCAGTACATGTTTTGTTTAGTACGAGGGCTGGACGCTTTTCAGCTTCGGTTTAGCTTCCTGAGGAAGTTTAAAATAGCACAGGGGTACATTTTTCTCTAATCCAGTTAATGTGTGTTTGCAAGTGTAGAAAGCTTGTGGCTACGCATTTCACACACGGAGGCTGGTATGTGAATTCAACTGTTGCTGCCAATAAAAGTAAATACCTGTTCCCAAGAAGAGGGAAAGAGAGAAGTCGCAGAAAGAGAGAGAGAGAGTAGAGATGCGAGGAAGCACAAAAACAGCAGAAAATATAGACTGCAGCTCATAAGCAAGAGGAAGTAATATCTACAAAGAGAGTTTCTTCAAGATTCAAAGGAAACATAAAAGTAGTGCTAGACTCAAAGCAGTCTGCAAGATTACAGCAATCCTATTCATATGAACTGTTGGAAACAGGCAATGAAAGTGTGATCAGCAAATAATGAGTGCAGGATGCAGAGAGCTATCGTTCAAAGACTGTATACAGCAAATAGACCTCTTTTCTGAGTTTCAGACTTTGATGTATTTTTTTTCTTTTTCACTAGCTGCTGGTTAGCTATTTTTCTTTAATGTACAGAATTTAATGTGCGTTTAGAAAGTGTCTTTGTTATATTACCTTGGAATTAATAAGCAAATCTAGTCAAGTAGTCTGCTCATGCAAAGGAGCTCAGTACACAACATTCTCATTAGAATTAGCAACTCAAATTACTGATCATAAGTTTACTTAAAATAGATGGATACAGGCCACGTGGACTTCTTCACAGCACAGCTAATAGCTACTTAGTTACATATCTAGCAAAATGTTGATATGTTAAATGCTATATTGCTATATATAAATGCTATATTTTTAATATAACATTATATTTTATACATTTAAACCAAACAGTAAAATTAGCAGTTTTTAAATCACATGTCAGGTAACTGATATTTACTTATTCATGTCCTGTTTCTAGGGAAAAATAAGTATACTAACCATTTCAAATACTTAACGCTAAGTTTCATGAACAACTACTTGTGCTTATTGCATTTAATTATAGACATATACTAGTATATCTGATAGTTAAAGAATTAGTATATACTTTAGATACACTTCAAATAAGTTCATCAATAGTGAAATCACACATTTGTTTAATGTTAAGAAATCGTAAGTATAAATATTTAAATAGATTTATTTTAAATGTATATATATATATATATATATATTATTATATATATATATATATATATATATATATATTATATTTACATTAGTGTTAACTTTGCCACATATCTAACACTCACTAAAGTTATAGTAATCTCTATAAACAGTAATTTTTACAAAATATTTGATAACAGTAAGCAAATGTTTTCCAGTTCTGCAATAGTCCTTCCGCACATTCTAATGTTGTGATGCTTATATTTCCTTTCTGTATATTTTAAATATTTTTTTGGAACACTTAGACAAACATTAATCTAAAATGGTGTGTTAATAGACACACAGCATATAACAATACAAACCTGCACCATAGAGTCTGTTATTTACCCAAGGCCAGACGGGGCCATCCGTGTGTGTGTTGGGGTGCTTCTTCCAGTGGCCACGTCTGTTTGTTGCCAGTACAGGCCTGGCTGGGACTTCGCAGGCACGCTGAACTACAATGGATGCAAGGCCAAGGGGTCAACCGTACAGCAGGGTAACAAGAAACGAGAGCACATGCAAGACTCCATCTGTCCTCACGCTCTTCAATCCCTTTTTTTTTTTTTTTTTTATTTATGCTGCTTTAGATTCTCCTCAACGCATCTTTCTTCATTCCCACTGACATTAAAGTTGCAGCATATGTGAGTACAATCTGAAACACAGGATAATGCAGACAATGCACATTGTATCAATTTGCAGTGGAATAGCTAGCAGCAATAGGGAATCGGGAGGCAGCTTTTCTCCGTGTTTAAATAGGTATAAACTCTATGAAACAAACGAGTGACCTGCAATTTAGTGCACTTTCCTTTTACATTCTGAATGCATTTGCTAGCAGCACGCCATTAATACATGAGTCAAATATCATTTATTTATTTCGTTATTGAGAGTCATAACACCATTGGGCTTACTCTATAGCCTACAAAGGACTGTAATTACCAATTTCTATACTACAATGCACAGTGAATGCTTTATTAAAGAGCTTTAGACGGCATAAGATTATGTATATGTATTGTGTTTATATGTATTTTGTTATTATGAAACTATAAATCATGGCTTCCAAATATGACATCATAATTATATGTGGATTTATAATCAATTAACAGAGAATGCAGCAAGTGATAGCTTTTAGTCATACAGTCAGCTATGCCAACACGATTCTCCACTGACTATTTGAGATTAATTGAAAGGTCTAGTTTAAACTGAATAGCTTTTTTATTTTATTTGACAGATAAGGTTTAGCATTATATGTATATACATTGTTGCTTATATTAGGTTTATTATATTAAACTGACTAATTTAATTTAAAAAAGTCATTAATATTCTGAGTTGGGCAGTTATAAATCTAATTACACTTCAAATTATTATTTATTATTACTATTATTATTAATTTATTATTGTTTAAATTATATTATATTTACATTTTGTCCCAGTTTGCAGACTTCTTGTATCTTATCTCTAATCTTATCTGACATTACACTATATTACATGTAGTTTGACTAACTGAAACCTCATTAGTCAATTGATTGACCAATATGACCTATGTTTGACTGGGGTTTTTCAAAAAACGTAAAGATTGTTCCATTAGGGTACAAAAGAGCTACAACTTTGTGAAACTGCATAAATGTGTTCATGATTAAGTTTAAATATACAATTTCGACATGCGAGAAAGGTGTGAATTGCACTCACACGCTTCAGCAGAACGGAGACCTGTTAAAGTTACTTTGGTCAAACTAAAAGACAGGATATGTTTTGAGCATATTACAAGTCCATAGATAGTTTTTTCAAATACAGGTTTCATTATTAAACTTTACTTTTTGAAAATGGAATAATTATTCATAACACTTTTTTAACTTTACTAAGCGAAACACAAGTGAGACGAGGGAAGGAGGGGGTTGTTTTAAAACGGAGCTGGCTGCACATTACACTCTACATGTCTTACATTGTGCAGCTGTAAACTCTGTGATCCACAAACAGATTGAATTTGGTGCTTTCATTGTGTTTACTGCGCTCAAAGCACTCTAGTGAAAAGTTGTTTTTAACCTTGAGGTTATATTTCAGCATCCCAATGTGTACAGCGTTACGGTTTGAAATGTCAAAATGTAGCTCGCTCTAAATTTCATGGAATGCAACCAGCACAGTTCAGATCAATGCGTCTATAAAAACAGGCCAAACCTAAACAGCTCATGACACAAAGGAAGGAAATGTTTTTAATGGAGCAGCAACATTACATATAGCCTGCTGCATGCTGATAAAACTAGCAGTGAGAAATCCTGCTGGAAAAAAAAATACCTAGTTGGCACCTTTGCACATGTCGATTGGTGCATCGGGCCGCTATGTGTCATCTCATTTCATACAGCAGAATGTGGCAGGTGTCCTGAGGGCCGCTCAATTAACCTGTAGCCTTAATTCATTAGCTGGGCCAAACGTGTAAAAGGTCCCCTAAGACAACCCGGCTCTCCTCAAGCAGGCATGTTCACCCTTGACCTCAATGCACCTAACTGCATGCTTTAGTTTAAAAATTTAATCAAGCTGTGCTTTTTATAGCAAGAGATGCTACTGAGCTATCTAGCTTGAGTCACTGATGAAACAGTTCTTATCTTGGCTTGTTCGAAACAAGCACAAGTATCCTGAAATAAACTTCCTTGGTGAGTAATGGCCATAACTAGAGGAGCATTGCTCAGAAATACTGCATTCTGTCTTTTATAGACCGTGGCCTTGTTTGCAGTCTGTACTGTGTGTAGTTTTAATGAAAGTGTAAATGGAGGAAATGAAAGCCTGCGATAATGTTGTACTAAAGCTTCTATTTCATTAAGCTGAGACAAAGCTTAAATGCTTTGTTTACATGTTATAATAGCCCTGATTATGGTGGAGTACTGATAGCGGCTCTAATTTGTGATCGTCGGCTTAAATTTTGTTTAATTACTTACTTAAAACAAAGAGGAGTGAGCAGCAATTAACCCACCTACTTCCTAGCACC
Source organism: Puntigrus tetrazona (assembly GCF_018831695.1). Classification (NCBI taxonomy): domain Eukaryota; kingdom Metazoa; phylum Chordata; class Actinopteri; order Cypriniformes; family Cyprinidae; genus Puntigrus; species Puntigrus tetrazona. The sequence continues at coordinate 10,978,282 of NC_056700.1, read as the reverse complement.
AAAAAGTCCTGGCTGGGCTCTGGCATACTCATGAACATGTTTTCACTGTCGTGACTGCAACAGAGACAGAGAGGAGAAAAACAGTAAATAAACAGTCAGGAAATGTCTCCCTCTGACGCACATAATGCGGGCAACCTCAGAATGAGAGAGAGGTACAGAGCATTGGCAGTTGGTATTTCTGTGCAGTGCTTTCTTCCCAAAAACACAGGGCTCAGAGACAATTAGTCTCTCTGAAGTCCCTGCTGCGTATCGAATGGAGATGCCAGTGATTTGATGTAATTAGTACAGTGGTAATTAAGTTGCTGGGTTGAGAGGATGAATAGATGAATGTCATGGCCACAGTGAATACTTAAAATAGGAAGCTGTGTAGGTTTGATTTGAACACACTGAGATAGACCTGAGACTGTAGGTGATAGCCTGGGTGTTTCACCCTGAACAGGAACTCACAAAAACCTGTTCATATACATTTTTAAATCCACTGTAACTTTAAGCGTATATTCTCATCATTTAGATTTTTTTGCACTCTCAGATTCAGGATTTTCAAATAGTTGTATGATGCATAATTTTTACAATAAATGTATGCTTTTTTTCAGAGAACAAAAAGACTTTATCATTAGCTAACCACAATCAGGGTAAAATGAAGTGAGTCATTTTCTATATACCATTAGCAGCATCAAACAGACTCCATTATTTTTTGTAATTCTGATGCTGGCACAGAAAATATCTATGCTTCAACATGGAATAAAAATGAACAATATTTTTGATTCATTAATCTTCCTCGTGTTTTTTAATTATATTTTTTAAATATCACACTAGTTTAGTACTTACTTTATGTAGAAAAAATATAAATTTAATAATACATAATATATGATTGGGCTAATTTATATAATACCTAAAATATAATAAAATATAATAAATTATATTTACATATATTTTACATATAAATGTAACAAAAATGCACCACTTCTGAAACAACTTGCCTTTTTCCCTTCTAGCAGGAAGGAAAATCGAAACATATAACTAAATTAATTCCAGATGAATGAAATCAAGTCTTTTTCTCACTGAATATCCACGCTTCACTCAGGAATACATCAGATTTACAGAAGTAAAATGGGTTGCACTATGGTATTTCATATATGTTGACTTTAAAGTTCTTGAGTTTTGAATAAAAAACATTTATGAAACAAGAACTGTTAATCCATCTGCTTGACTTACATGACAAAGCAGAAATCAATCAGATGACAACCGGTATGTCTTTTACAGTAAACCCGCAGCTTGTGTATTCACCTGCTGAAGATGCCCAAAACAGCTTCAGCCGAGTCAGGTGCAGGTTAACTGTTTGATGAAGGAGAATGAGCTGTGACCCAGCTGTGCAGCACACCTGGAAATTACAGCAGCTCACATTGGCTGCCTGCCAGTCCACTCAGCAACACACACACACACACACACAGATTCTGCTGACACACCTGCCTGACAAATACCCGCCAATTTACATCTGCTCTGCTTCCTTAAAAACCCATGAAAAATGACTGATTAATATCAAAAGTAGAAATCAGATATGTTGTAAGTTGGCTCATGAAAGAATGGCTTTCTCAGCAATCGGTCCTTGACAGGGTTGTCATTAACACACATCCATGACACTTATTTGAGTGTTACGAAAGAATGAGAGAGGTGTCACGAAGAAGAAGAGAGCTTGAAAGCGAGAGGAAACTCGTGGCTGATGCCTGTCACTGGCTGAATGTTTGTATTTCTGTTCATCCGAGCAGCACATCTCATTTCATTATGCCTGCTTGAGATAATTCTATGGAAATGAAATGGCAATAATCCTAATGAAAGCCTATCACATTGCGACCTTTTAAGTGTGCAAGTTGATGGGCCGATCTGATTGGTTTTTGCACAAGGATGACAGTTAATTTCATGCTAGCTTATTGATTGTGATTAATGTGATCAGGCTGATCTAAGATGTGGCTATTCTTAAACTATGAAATGTGCTGTTTTCTGAAACACCACTACAACCTAGTCATAACAAAGGAAAACATTTTTAAAAATGTTTAAAAAGTTATATAATTTTGCAGCTATGCTGCAGTTACTGGTTTAAAAATCCCGCCTTCTAAATTAAAGAGCCAAATGCCAGTTGAAATCTCATAGAAAGAGTTATTGTCCTGAGACCAACCTGAAATCTGCTTTTTGAGCAATAATAAGCAAAAAATAGAGTAAAATACAGATGTAGGTACTTTTGGTATTGCATTATGAATTATTTTTTTGTTTTTTGCTTTGGCAATGCATTATGGAGTTGTATTTTTCCAAGCTGTTATTCCTTAGAGTTGGACCTAAAAAGATATAAACTTCATTTATATATAAATCTTCTGGTCAGTATAAGCGTTCCAATGGTGTCTTGAAATGCTGTCTAAGTAGGGAGCTCAGTAGGATTTAGAACAGAAGTAAACATCTCACAGCATTAGAACAAAACACAATAAGCTTTGACAGTAAACACAGCACCGCAAAACTGTTAGTGTCTGGTTCTACTCCTGGTTATGTTGATTAATAAAAATTCTTTCCTCATTTCAACACCACCGCTCCCACTCACACATGGCAGCCGGGTTATTTATAACAGAAGGCTTGAGACGCAGCCATTCACATTACAGCATCCATTTTTATACAGATTCTCTCTAGTTCTCACTGCGGTGACCTTTCACATGTCTCTCTCAGTGTCCATGCCCTGTTCTATCTGCTTAGCTCTTACCTCTATCAGACACTATTTGCATATGAATGTGCCAGTGGAAAGTGTGAGGATGCCTTTGCTGAAAAAGTGAAACCTCAGAGCTAAACCCATCAAACTGACACCAAATCCATCCAGCAACAGTTGGCCAACTCCCTCCTCACCTACACGTCGTAACACGCTTTCAGAGCAAAACCCGAACTCCATTTTTGCAAACTGTACGGGCTGGGATTGTGACTGAGGTTTTCCTTGATCCGTGTTCACTAGGGTTTCTCAATCTTGTGGCAAGCTGGGAGCCATTTTGTGTCACTGTAGCTTTTCTTTCAGAGCCTGAGGTGCCATTACATGACCAATAAAACCACAGCCAGTGCAGATTGCTTTTCTAAAATCTGACAGCTTCGACTGCATATGCTACTTACACAAATTATTGCATTATTAGCAAAAAAAAAAAAACATCACAGGAGTCCATCATCTAACTACAAGGCCGCAGGCATCATCTACATCCTAAAATAAACAACCATTTTAGTGTGAAAAGCAAGAAAGTATCTGTGCAAGCAGGTCAACAAACGACTACAATGCACGTTCGGCAGCTGCCGCGCTGATGCAAATGAGCTATCAAATAACAAAAACAACAAAAACACAAAACAGGCCCTAATGGCTGCGGACTGTAAATCGATCCCTTCCACACTACCCGAAGCGTCTGGCAGCTTCATAGGAAGCTTAGGTAAAAGAAATTGATCCCAACTGACATGACCACATGCTAACAAATTCCTCATTATGATTAATAGGAAGTGTTCCTCAGGGGGAGGAGGGTAATGACATGCTAGTGTTCTCCCAGAATAATATTAGAAAGTCTGTGGCAACACTTATTAGCTCTGTAATTAAACTGTTCATCCTTAAATGACTCCCTGGTTCAGAAGCGACGAGGCCTACGGGCCAAAGTGTGTGTGCGGGGACTGAACTGTGGCCAGGGATGTGTTCATTCGCCAGCAATGCCCGTGATTTATCTTACAAGGGTTTTCTGTTAATTTATTCTAATTAGTGTCACTGGAGGGTCTCGGCGTCAACGGTCGATCAGAACGAGGTGTTTAAGAGAGCTGGCGTCTGAATCTGATCCGACACTAGCTTCAAAATCTTCTCAATCAATTAACGGTGTGAATTAGGCCAACCTAATCGCATGGGAAAACGCAGGCATTTTACAAGGGTCGATTTCACACAAATGAATGAGATGTGAATCGTATAAAAACATGCAATTATTAGGAATTATGAAGGTCCATTCCTAAACCACACACTTAAATATGTGGAGTAAGCAGTAAGTACGAAAAATATAAATGAGACTGTATGAAGTTAACCTCCAATTATCAATATTTCAATATAATGGTAAAGGACTTGGCAGTCCTTAAAATGGTTGACTTCAAGTTAGTACTGAATCTACAAAAACTATGCTAAATATGCTTAAGATAAGCTGAACTGATTAACAATAAAGCAAAATAATACAATGATGAATGTCAAAAGTGGCCCAAAGTAATTATTTTTAATAAATGTCAAATGGTTCAAATAAATCACAAACTCAAAATGACTCATCAAAAAACTAAACCAAGAACTGTTTCTTTACTGTTTTTGTACCTATGAGACTCATTTATGCACCGCTTTGTTCATATGACAAAAGTGTAGGTAAGAATTCATTTTAATTTTAGTGTGTTAGAGAAATGGCAGTGCAATTAGGATCAATTATCTGTTGCTTCCTCAATGGTGGTATTAAGAAACCGGAATCATTAAGCCAAATCGGAACCAGAATCGTTAAATCCTGGAGATTCCCATCCGTAATCAAGAGAGTAATAGCTTTCAGCACCTGCAGTCTGGAGACAAGCTTGTATCAGTGCATTGCTCTCTGAGCTCTCCAGAGGTCAGCAGGATTTCTGCAGAGCCCCTGCCTGGCCTCATCATCCCACTGTGTACACAGATAAAATGGAAACGTTCTGGCTAAACCTATATAACCCCACTCCCTAGCTCTCCTCCTCCTCCTGACAAACTCCTTTTCCTGGCATACAGTATTATATAAGAGTACCAGCTATTCAAGAGGAAGGTACCACGGCACACTGCCAAGCACCAACCAGCTCTGAACAACTCTCTATTAAAATATATGAGGAACTCTGTTCCCTAATCTTAAGTGTTTGCCACTTAGCTGGGCCGGGACAGGACTTCTGAAAGGTTTGGGATGAAAACAAGCTGTGAAGCTGGGATGATGTTAAACCCTTATGTTTTATGTTAGGACCAGTCTGTGCCCTTGAGCGGCTAAGAGCATTTGGCCACTCCAGCCAATTATATTGTACTATTCACAAAAAAAAAAAAAAAACCTCCTCAAACATCCATATTTGACAATGCGCCACTGTTTCTCCAAATCTAGAATTATGGGGCTGCAATATCAACATGATACTCTATTGATTTATGCTCGCTACAATTTTAAAAACAGACAAATGAAGGCCTTTCAGATCACAGCAAAATATTGCATTCAGTATGTTTCCATATATTGTGTGTAATATAATAAAAGCTACGAAATGTTGCATTTGTTATATGAGCAAAATACATCTTCTGTGAGGATTTGTAAATGAGCGTATTATGCAAAAGAAGGTGCAAAGTATATGCATGTGTGGAATTATGGAACGACTTCATTTCAAAAGCGCTAATGATGATAAAGTCTTCCTGAAAAAGTCATTCTGACTGAAATGTGTCTAAAATTTCCAGCTATTAAAATCTGATTTTAAGGTGTCGTAATTCCAACTTAAGTATCATAAATTTCACATTTGAGCCAATTTTATGTAACTCCAAAGCTAATCTTTCTCACCATAAATGAACCCAATAAATCAAATGGTGAAAGAAACGCCCTCTCCTCAACAAGAGCCATAATTTTATGCAAATGTTATACAATAATCTGTATTCTATATCTGAGCATGGTAATGAGATTGGTTGTTTTACATTATTCATATTGTACAGATCCAATATAAACAGATATCATAAGAAGGGGGAAGGGAGCTGAGGAAAGACACATGATGCCGCAGACATATTGGTGACAGAACTGATTACAAACAAAGGACGTTTGAGGCCTTTTTGGTGAAGCTATACAGATCGTGCGTGGCACTTCCTGTGGAATCTTGTTTCAATACTATTCTCTCTTGCTCTAGATGGACTCAATCAAAATGGCCGCTGTTCAAGAAGAAAGGTAATGAGATATGAGTGCAATGAAACGCTTTGCGCCAAACATAATCACGCAACTTATGCGCAATCAATGAGCCCTCACATCATCTCGTGATTGCCTGTTGTACCAGATGCAGCTAACGTTTCACCATAGATGCGGCATACTTTTCACCGCCATGCATCACGTTTGACTTCTACGACTTTGTAAATGGCAAAAATATAAAATGATCCAAGAAACAAATAAGAAAAGAGGAGCCAATTGAATATATTTGTTGAACAGTGGGGGCTATTATTTTGATGTTTATAGCTCTGGCAGATCTTGTAGATTTCTTTTTTTATTGATGCTGTATATTGACCCTTTGTCAAATTGGCTTTATGCATTTGCTTCTCTGGCACTGGATGATATGTCTAGAAGTGACATCTCTCCTGCTCAGTGATACATACTGTAATCAAATAGAACGAATCCTATTTCATGGCGTTGCACCTGTGCTCAGACTTTATTGCTGTGCTGTACTCATCATTTCATGTGACGCAGATGTGAATGGCATCGTGTTTTTTTTTCACAAATGTTTTAGTGTGGTACAGCTTTCAGTCATTAAATGCAGTTGTTTGGCAGGAATGTGGAATAGGCCTTTGATTGTTAGTGCGACAGTTTTTCACATTGTCTGAAAGTAAAGAACCATTTTTGCTGCAACCGACTAGGACATTTTGAGTGTGTGTGTGTGTGTGTGTGTTTCTCTCTCCTCTCTCTCAGATGTCCAGATGTGAATCAGAGCTTTTTTTCATGAGACTGGAACCAATTTCATTCTCATCAGTTTCTTATGGAAGGTCAGAGTATGGGAAAATCAAACTCAAGAGTGTGTATTCTTTCCACACCCTGTGGTTTAAATGCACTCACTACTCAGCACCATGCCCATTTTCGTCCCCTTTATGTTGGACTCAGAGCCGCTGGAATATATGGGCCCCCTAAAATATCTATTATAAAACCTCTTGAACTGACAGAAATGGATATAATGCATTTTTCAATGCTAATGTACTTCTTAAACGTGAAATACTTCACGGGTGTGTTTTATCTCCAGCTTTATTTTGAACATCTAAAATGTTCAGATGAAGTGTTTTATTGAAAAGATGCTTAAATAATTACAATCAAATAAACTAACAGGGTAAAACTGAGATTCTTTTATTTTGTTATGGACAAGCTGCAATAAATGAATATTTCTGTTTTATTTTGGACAAAATGCAATGCAGGTAAATGTGAAAGTCTTTTTTGACATTTTGTATAAAACAGAGGCAGAGCAGAGAAAACTGCAATCCTATCCATTTTCAAAACATTCAGGATATGATAAATACGTTTTGCTCCATCTGTATATACATGACTGCCTAAGAGACTGTTGGCAGATTGAGGGAAATAATTAATCCCGTCATCTTGTTATCAGGCGCCCGTATCAACTCAAAGGTACATCTGGCCTTTCAGACCTTCTGGGCCGACCTCCCTAAGTCAACATGTGTGGACCCTTAAAAGCAGCAGTATGTCAGGTAATAAAATATATTCCTCTGCCTTCTCGCAAGATGCTAATGCCGTCCTGAGACGTGCCAGAAATGCTCTCCGTTTCATTTCTGATCGAGCAGATGCTCGAGCCGACTTAATAGTATCAACATCCAAATGTACACCTTTTGGTTTCCCCAGTGTAATTAGTCACCGTGAAACTTCACTTTCTAAACATGTCAACGTTTATAAAACACAGAGAGGGCAAGAAAAGTGTGAGCATAATGGCACGCAGCGGAGAGGAGGACGAGTGGGCTTAAAAAGGAGAGGTTTCTCGTGGTTTCATTTCAGCTGAAATCTAAAGGTCAAAACGCTGTTACTAAAAGCAGAAGTTCTGAGCGAAGCGCACTCAAACGCTTCCGTGCAGAAAATTACAGCTTATTCCCAGATATGAGTACATTATGATTTCTTTTATATTAAAATAAAGAAATAAAAATTACTCGATACGAGCCACGTCGATAGCAACCACTTCTCGGAGAGGAACACGCAGGGGTTTGTTGTCAAACCAAATTACACACATTCTTTCCATGGATAAACCGTAGCCTGAATAATAAGCAGCCACAAAAGTGGGTCAGGGTCGCTCATGGAGAGAAATAGAGGCAAAGGGGAGAGAGAGAGAAAGAGAGAGAGAGAAGGGGGAGTGTTTTCTCTTTGCTCCCTAGCATTCAATATCAAGAGTGGCAGTCATCTTTGACTTCAAATCATTCCTCTGATGAATAACCTTTGTCTGTACTGCATTACGGCACAAAGTGATTTCTTTTCCTCCACACACCTCCTCAAAATGGCAATTTTCTGAGAGCCTGAAGCTGAACTGAAAGCGTCTTCATTCGTGTTCCACCACTGTAATTTATTACAGTGAGCTAGAGTGACTTTCATGACTACTCATAGAGGCACTCTGATATTAGGCCCAGAGATGAGGATGAAGTATAAATCACTGCCTGGCTCTTATTGAATTGGGACGATTTCATGTCGAGCCGAGAAACCAGTGTTGGGCTTTTCCCTCCGTGCTTTGCCTCCAAGCCGTCGTGCCGATTTATTTCCGAATACATTGCGATGTAATGCACATATTCATTTCTATCAGTTGATTGGTGAAAGCCCCACGCTGAGAACTAAACCAGCCTCCTATGTTACAATTATCTTCACAATGGGCCGACTTAGAAATGCGAAGAATGGCAATTTGTGTTAGGGGGGAATAACGTGATGACGCAGCTCGCCCGACGCAGTCCGGTCTGTAAAGAGACAGCCGAGCTTCAGGGAAACATTTAGACTTTATTGGTTTAATGATTCATGAATGATGACATACTGCTTTTCTCCTTTCCTTCTGGCTATATTGTTGGCGTGAAGCGCTTTATCAGTTTCTGCGCTCATGTTTTTGGTCACTGGTGTCGGCGCAATTAGCTTAAATTAAACCATTAGCGAACTTTAATGTCTGTTTCTAACCGAGTCCTTAGATATGCTTCAACACTGACTGAATCTCATCTAAAACAGAGCTGACCTGAAAAAGACGGGGACGGGGATAAAAATGATTAAGTTTCAGAGTGAGCAGCCAGTGGCTTGTTAAATATCCTTTCAGAGTGAGACAAAATTACAGTGTATCATAATTTACTGCCCCAGGAATCTCGATGGAGGTAAATGAAGGCATATTTCACTGAGACCAATAGATGGTGACATGACCACTTAATTGCTTTATTTTACGATTGGTTGAGGGGAAAATTTGGTTTGATAAGGCTGTTTGAACAAGTGTTTTCCAGTTCAAAGCCCAAAGACAACATTTATTCTCCTTGTTTGTCTTCGGTGTCTGTTTCTGTTCTGTATTTTGATAAATGGTGCAGATTTTGGTGCAGCTGTGCGGGTCAACGTGTGTTTAACTCGTGGGAGAGTGTTTAAGTGTATCTGCTCACTTGAGGATGTTTGCAGCTGAAAGGTAGGTCACGTTATTTTTATCTCAACAGGAGTGGTGTGTGTGTGTGTGTGTGTGTGTGTGTGTGTGTGTGTGTGTGTGTGTGTGTGTGTGTGAATCTGTGTGCTACTTTTGGTGTCTGGGATGCAGTCCGACATATGTCTACACTAATGTCCCACAATGCACTTCAACCACAGAACAGCTAGTTGAAGACATGAAACCTTCCGCATGACATGGTGACTCTCTTACAAACAACCACATGAGACCATTGTCACCAGAACAGAGTGTTACACAGCACAGTGTTGTGGTATCTTCCTCATTGTTATATTGAGAATATATATATATATATATATATATATATATATATATATATATATATATATATATATATATATATATATATTCTCAATATAACAATGAGGAAGTTATATATGCATAACTGTATATGTAATCACATTTATAAATATTAAACCAGTTCTAAATTCATTATGTAAACAATTACGTTGCTCCACAAAGTTTCACAAGTTCAAGATTCTTTGGCATTTCAAATGATATATCTATTGATTTAGATTGATTCAGATTTGATACTCATATTGTGAGCAAAAATTGTATTGTTTAGTTAAATTAAAAGCCACTTGTTGTGATATTTTGTTTATAATGCAAATTCTAAATAATTTTTTTAAAATGTTTCAGAAAAATCTAATATAAATATATTTATAAATTATAATTTATTACTGTGAGGCAAAGCTGAATTTAGTCCAGTCTTCAGTGTCACATGATCCTTAAAAAATAATTTTAATATGCTGATTTGGTGCTCAAGAAACATTTTTTATTATTATGAATGTTGGAAACTGTCATCATTTTGCGTAATCTTTGACACTTTTACAATTCTTTGATCAAACAAACCACTTTTATAACATTTACAGTACTTACTTTTGATAAAATTAATGCATGCAATAAAAGTATTATATATACAAATACATATTTACACATTTTTAATTTTGACTGAAGTGTACAAATCTTGTTTGTGGCCGTATTATTAGTACTACCTTAAAATGTGTCATATTTCTATATTTTTATTGTTGAATTCACCGCATGAACATCTGAACAGGCAAATGGCTGATGTGTTCCAGCACTGGCAGCCGGTCTTTGAGCCCATGAGAGAAGAGCATGAGTAATTTATGTAGGGTAGTGTTTCTGAGACAAGGACCCTTGAGAAATCTAATCACTCTCAACAGACTCAGAGAATTTGTCCTGGTGCATCAGGAAAATGGACACAGGCCCCCCAGAACTCTCCGGCTGTCCTTGTTGCAGGGAGGTAAGCTACACTAAATCATGCTAATCGTTAAAACTGATAGACCCCAAAAATGTCAACAGGTGCGACGCACTGAAAGGATTAACATTTTTCTGCCTGTATCTTTATACAGAGTGGGGAAAAAAAGAGACAACAAGAAGCAGGAGCCAGGATGACCTGGGTGGACGGCTGCCAGCAGCCAGCTGAAAGGGCTGCAATTTCAGCTATTGTGCAGAAAAAAAAAAGCCAAGTCCCATTACGTGAAATTGAATTTAACCTCCAACGCGATTAATTCAGATGTTGGGTCTTTTTTCTTACCGTGGCTGAATGCCACGCATACAGTGGCTTATTAAAATATGAATCCGCCTTTTCTTTAAATTAGGAAGTGCTCTCGTCACACCTGATTGACATGGAGAAGGTAACTCAGTGCATTTGGGCAGAATTAACGAGCTATTTTTATCAACTGCAAGAGCTGGTAAATGAAAATTTAATGAACTCTGCTGTTTACATTAATTTAAGTCCACCTTACAGTTGTAATCAATAGCAGAGCTCTCGCCATCTGGTGAAAACACGGAAAGCCACAAAGAGACTAGTGTTCAGCCATTTTCCTGCTAATTTGCAAAACACCAAAGACAATTAAGCGGAATATCCGGGAAAATCAATCCGCTTAATCCATCATTTAACCTGACGCCATGTTGACAGAGGGCGACGTGTGGGCACTGATAGCAAATCAAAAGGGCCATGTTCTTTATGACAGGCCCCTCCCCGAATCTCCCACAGAAATGTACCATATTTAGGGGGAAAAGGCGACACTCTTGAGCGGGCTACTCCGCTTGACAAAAGCTCCCAGCAGGAGCCGACTGAACTCACACATCAGGCTGTGTATCTGAAAGCAGTACAATGGGCCACTGTGTTCTCATCCTCAGCTCGGCTTCAGCCAACAGCACAGCAGAGCTTCACATCGCCAGCGCTAACCAGGACTATTACAGCGACACCACACCAGAGAACAGGAATGCTATCAGCCCTGGACATACGTGGGAGAAAATCCCAAGCATCCCCTCCACATTTGTTCCATTCAATCTGCGACTCAGGCTTTGAATTCATACCACTGCTCTATTGTGTTCTGTTTGTATGTGTGTGTCGATAAAGCAATAAGCCACGAAAAGAAAAGTCTTTACGGTGATTGACCAGTATATCCTAATGAAATAATGCAAACTAATTATTGTTTTATTTCAGTTTTTACCACCACCACTAATAATAATAAATAAAAAGACAAAGAAGAAGAATAACAAGATTAGCTATAGTTTATTTGCTATTTAATATATTATTTGAAAATTAATTACGATTATTATTATTATATAAATAATAAAAGATTGCTATGTATTATATTATTTTAATATACATTATTATTGTTTTATATAAAAATAATAATAGATTTATATTTATCATATATTAATTAAATATAAATTATTGCTATAATTGACATCAATAACACTACTTTATATTCACATATTAAATATTCATCAATATTTTAACTATTATTGTCACTCCCAGCACTATTATGGAATAAGTTAAAGATGTAAATACCATTTTGGGTGCTATTCTATTAAAAACAAACAAACATAATACACCAAATGTTGCTATTTACTGTTATTAAAATACATATAATCAATTAGCTTATCTGAATAGGAGTATATTATGTCAGTAATCTCCTGTGTTTTTCAGTAGCAACATCAATGAATGAGTCACATTTATTATAGCTAATCCTAAACAATTTTTCTGCCAAGAAATATATTTCATTATATTAAATTGCCACATTAATATAGAATCTGCAGTCATTTACAGTCATTTTACAACAAGCTTTGACCATGAATTCTGAATTGAAATTCAAACCTACCCATTTTACAAAGCATCTACACGTGTTTTCAAACAAGTGATCTCACAGCCCTGTTTTGTGCAGAGCTGAACCCGAGACATTTTGTAAGCTTTCAGAGTGAATTCTCCTCTCTTGGCCTGTTGCTATGGCGCTATGTACTTCCTCCGCAGCTGCCGCCCTGGTGTGGTGGGTGATAAGCATCAGGATGCTGGGACACAAGCTCTCTTATCTGGGACGCATGACCACAATCACTTCCTGTTCATTACCTCTCCTGCTAGGAAAACACATAGGAATTAATGCGGCCTGACCAATGAGCCACTGCTAAAAACATACACGGAAAAACAAGCTCGGACACTACCGGGCACAAACATCCCATTACGTGTCAATCATCGAGGCCGCTTGTCTGCTTTGATACATTAACAGCCGAAACGTATGGGTTAGCTAAAGCTAGTTGGACTGCAGGGTAACGAAATAACAGCCCTTCCATTAGAATGCAGGTCTCGTTCGCTGTCAGGAAATAAAGATTGCTTTATTGATACATGCTGTTGCCATGACAAGCATCCACCAGATCCGCTCGCGCGAGATTTCGCATCCTGAACATTCGCACAAATCTGGCCTGGCTAATGAGTTTCAGCCTGATCAGCATCACATGGGTCTCCATGGCATCCTCAGATGTGCCCAGCTCCTGCATCGCTATTAGACTACAGCTTGTCATTTTATTGTATTTTTTTTTTTACATAAAACTATTGATTAAGGACTAAACCTGAGAACAAAACCTGCTTTTATGTCTCATTCTTCTCTTCAACTTGGATAATGGTGCTCTGAAAGTTAACTCTCCGACTGTAGTCGCCAGCAAATTTGCTAAGAGGACAAAAATATCTCGATCATATTACCGTATTGATTGCGGGAGAACCTGAGCTGCAAATTTACTTTGAAGTTTCCTTAGGAAAACATGACGTGTAATGATATTAATCAAATAGAGTGATGCTACACATAGACTTTATGAGGGTACAAAGACTAAAAATACCTTGATGATATGATATTCATACTTGCTGCATTACAATAACAAGCATAATGAAGGCAAAAGTAATTTTCATGAGAGCACTTTCATCTGTCAAGTACAATAGATACTTATGTTTTACTTAAAAGGACACCAAAAAGGAAAATCCTATCATTGTTTTCCCTCCTTGAGTTGTTCAGTCAAGCAAAAAATCGACTAGTCCATATGATATGTGCTTTATAACTTTGATTCTGGTCTGTTTCTTACATAAATTTATTGTATGGGTTTGAAAGATATATATCAAATAAGTCATAAAAAAATTACTTTTACGGTGCTTTTATGATGTTTTTCTTTCGCTTTTTGGAACTTGACAGATGTGGTCACTGTGAACTGGAAAAGTTCCACTGGGAAAAAATAGCGCACGTGTTTGGAACAATATGAGAAAGTAATTAAAAACATATTCTTTTTGGAAACCTATCTCTTTAATCTCATTTATATTTAATAATCAGTAGACCGCAGACAAACACAATTCACAACTAAGTGTAAATGCCTTGATTGCTATTTTTTCTTGCACAATGTTCATTAAAACATCATATTAGTGTGATAATGCTTTAAAATAATATTTGGCTTAATCTCACTACAGCTGAGCACCATGAGTTTAGCAGCCAGTGAAACGTGTCAAATGTGAGTGTGGTAGCCTGATCTCCGCTAACAGCACTAAAAGCATTAACTTCCTATCTGACAAATTTAAAGGGTGCTTCATTTGTCTTCCAAGAAGCAATTTTGTGTTTTAACCACCTGTAGGAAGCTTTGTGACTCTCTCTCTCTCTCTCTCTCTCTCTCCCCTTAATGTGCCTCAGGACCTACGGCTGTGAGGTTCATTTGTTTGTGTAGTTTCTTTGCCCATGTTTAATTACAATGGTGCAGCTGTTCCTCATTTACACTGGGGTCATATATTTGAATGTGTGTGTGTGTGTGTGTGTGTGTGTGTGTGTGTCTGTGTGTGTGTGCATATCTCTCTCACTCTCTCTTTATCTCTCTCTCTCTTCAGGGCCTTGTTTGCAGAGAGCAGAAACACAGAGTGTCCAACACTATCAGACTCAGAGGTACTGAAACAGGGATGATTTTATGTTCAACTTATACGCCTCGACCGCTTGAATTGCAAGGTTGAAAAAAAATCTCGTTATTAAAATGACAAAGGAACTATTTCCATCTTTTAAAACACACATAACACCTGTGTAATACTGATTTGCATTTACACGAACAGGGAAGGCATGAAACCGAATGCCAAGGGGCTTCGAAAAATTCATGAATTGTTTTATAGATCAGGTGTAATATTTGTGATGACAGACTCATTTGCACTCTTATCCAGAATAGGCTAGAAAACTTGCCCTTCCGGACAGATTTTAATATACTGCGCCTTTTCGTTCTGTGCGGGGAATCATATTTTACTAAATCAGGACCGCAAGACGCTGTTTCAATTGAAAGCTATGCGGAAATGAATGTTTTAAATGACTTTAAAGCTTCCATTTTAAAGTTTAGTGTTTAAAATAATGGTAGTGGATGAAAGGCTGTTTTAAAGGCAGACAGTCTCATATCCCAACTAATCTAATGCTAAGCCCGAACCGCAAAACTTTTCAAAGTGTTTCTATAAAACAAATGGGTTTGGAACCATTTTTGACTCCATTTTCTATCCTTTCAGCGGAAACCGCGAAGAAGGTATGACTAATACAAAACAAAATTGAGTATGACTTTCTGCTGGTTTCCTGTTGAAATGAGCTCCTTGTTTTCTCTGTCCACCGCCTTTCATTTCCATTTCACTTGTAGCTGTCCTGATAAGGTTTAAGTCTCTTTGAATTACCTTCTCTTTTGCTTATGAACGGCATACACACTTGCCGCGCTAAAATTAATTGCTCTCTTGTGCGCCGCAGTCAGAGTAACGCATATTTTCATGCCTAATTTTAGGCTCATGAGTCGAGCTGAGTTGGCTGAGTGTGTCCTCTAAAAGCCTGAATGTGTAAACACCCAAAATATGGAACATCGATCAGCCTCAACCCCTCAAATAATAACTTGAGTAAATGACTTGCTTCAAAGCTTTTCACCAGACCATGAACAAGCACTGAGGGGAGTTTCTCTGAAAGTCAAGCGTGCAATTATAACTTTAAGTCTGTTATTTTGAGTCGATTTTGACCTCAAACACAGCTGCTCGCAGTGAGGACAAAAAATAAAAAATAAAAGGGATGTTTGTTAAAAACATCTTTTTTCCCCCTTGCTCTTAAATTTTGCATGTAGAGGAAATGTCTGAAAGACTTTCAAGTACAGTATACACGTGAAGCCATAAAGGTTTTTGTTTTTAAGGAAAAGTCCTAAGCAGGAATTTGTCTTCTGTCTATCTATCTATTAATTAAGCCAATAATCAAATCCTGTCTTGACTAATCTGACTTGTCCAGTTAAAGTTTGCGGTTATTTGTTTTCTTTTTTTTAAATTTAACTTCCTTATTTTAAAATGAAAATAGCAATGAAAATAGCTGCTGGCTATGTCAATTCAAATTCAGTTCAAATTCATGAACTGGGCTTAATTTAAAAGCCATTCTCAATTCACTGAAGAATGTTCTGAATATCAAAAATTCTGTTATAGCACTGTTAAAACTCTTTTTCAAAGCTGATTCTAATTTTCAAAACAATATATATTACATTATAGTAAGTAAGTGAAACTCTCCATATATGTTATGAATCTCGTTTCAAAATGTTTGTTTTGTGTTTGAATGGAGTAATTACAGAGAAAATAAATCAATTGATTTACCTTTTTGCTTGTGATGGTCGCCATCATCGTTACTTTAGTGTCACTGCCATTAGAAATCATTTTAATATGCTTAATTGAAAAACATTTCTTATTGCTATAAATGTTGAAAATTTTTTTGCAAAAAACATTATCTCCAGGACTATTTGATGAACAAAAAGAGTGAATAGAAACCGTTTCATGCCTGTTGAACAAAAGCATTAGTAACTTACTTAAAAACGGTTCATCGATGCTATTTAATAACATAAACCATGGCATCAGAATGCTCACATCACGGTAAAACGACATCGCGATTAGTGCAGTATTGATGTTTTTACGCACCACCCTACTCTTTGCACTTATAGGTTTTGATTACAGCTAATGATAAGCCTCAGAGCGTGGAGTCCATTTTGATGATTATGTTCCAGAGGAGAAAGGTGTGGGGCCCACCTGTTCTAGTGCCGCTGAAACATGATCTCACACTTGTCACAGGACAGCGATCGGGGACTCGCAACGTGTCCTTCCTGATCGCAGGAGAACAGAGGACCAGGCATCAAAAGGCTGACAGGTGCCACTTAAACACCAAAGACTGAGCTGAATGAGGGGAAACGCAACAGGCCATTAGTTCACCTACAGATGGGCCCACAAAGGCCAGGGTGTGCTCCTTCACAAAGCTGCCGTGTGCGTGAAGTCCCTCCACGCTACAGAACCACATAATGGAGAGGCTGGCACTATTATTGTGGTCAGAATAACACACCAAGAATGCAAACAAACACACAAATGTGTGTCTAACAGATGCTGGACTCATTGAAACCATGCGCATGCCGTAAAAATAAAATGGAAAACTTTGTGAATTAAATAAGCAGTGAATTACGCGCCTTGTGTGTTGATGACACACGCACTCAAAAACTACAAACAACGGAAAATGAATTATTATGGTGAGAGTCCTTTGAAGATATTAGCAATTAGACTGATGGCAAAAGAGGATGTTTGGGATATTTTCAGGCTGCTCCAAAAATTCTGGATCCGCATTCATAACTTTCATTACATTCTGCAAAAAAAAGCCTTTATGTGAAAATGATTGCAATATGTTTCATAGTGAGATTAAACCAAACAATTAAGCTTATTCTGGATTGGTTTTCACAGAGCCATCTGTTTGGATGTTTCTCAAACTGGGAGCCTAATCAGCTATTCATATGTAGACTGTCATTGGGCAAAGCAGACCCAAAAAATGAGATGCCTCCAATGAATCGCAATCACAGATTTGTGCCAGAGTTTTCTCGACGCGCATGGCGGCCCGGAAAAAAACCCATTCCCCAGCCAAAATAAAGCGAACACATGTCCAGATTTTATGATCATTATGTTCAGCTACTTAATGAGTTGATCTTTTGGCATTTTCTGCATCACACTGCACTGGCTGATATGCTAGTCGAGAAGGAAGCTAATTATATTGAGAAAATAATCTTATTCTGTAACAAACATGGATGCAACGCTATGTCACATTTGTTTGAATTACACGCAAGGCAGACTCAAAGATTGGAGAGGGCTGAACTGGGACTGACGACCAGCGTCGTAAACACAGACACAGACGACGTAAACATGTCACTAAAATTCAAGGCCAGAAATGCAACTGAACGCTGTCTTTCTCACAGGAATGCTCGTGTTTACGGCCTTGCATTTTCCACAGTGGCAAAAGACAAAATGGAACATACCAAGCAAGCAAAAATTCACACACAAACTGACGCCTTTGCACTTTCAGCACAGGTCTCTTCTCACTGGCTACGACAAGCTCTTTTAGCATCTTTACAACGTACTCCACTTATGCAGATCTTTCTTTGTCAGTTTCACATTTAAATGCATCACTGATAGATTTCCCCAAACCACCTAGGCTGATTGCAGATACTGCCATTATTTTCCTCGAATCTGTTTTGCAGGTTTGGCCTCTGGGTCTGTGGAACGAGCAGTGACAACAATAATCATTCTTCCAGCATAATTAACAACACTTCTGTGGGCTTGGAGATCATGACCGGCAATCATTCTGGACTAGAGGTGCGCTGATTACACTTTTTCTTTCCAGATACAGAGTAACGATCCAGTGCCAGCGCTCTTTTATTCACTGTACACCTCGCTGTGGAGAACTGTTGAGGGCTACACTAGCCTGTAACTACTAGAAATAAGAACAAAGAAATGTGCAAAAAAATCCAGCAAAAAAAACATCCAGGGTTTTTTGACAATTTTTATGCCAAAGATGCTAGGTTTTGTTTTGGAACCTGAAGACAGCTGTATATTTGATGTAGTTTTTGTGCGATATTAAAAACATAAAAAATTTCCATTTGGCCAATATAGTCATTGCATTAAAGGTGCAGTGTGTAAATTTTAGTGGCATCTATATGTTATTAAAAATATTATTGTTACTTTTTTATCATTGTGTGTCAGACAGCGTTTGTAAGAACAACACGTAACACGTAACACGTCCTTAAAGGGATACTCTACAAACAAAATGGCGGCTTCCACGTAAGAGGACCCACTGTGTAAGGAGATATAAATAGCTCATTCTAAGTTAATAAAACATAACGTGCAATGTGTAAGGTCTTTGTACACCTCTTAAAAGCTAAATAAAAGTGTTAAAATATGATACAAACAAATAAAATAGAATTTAACCACATTTTTTGCAAATTAGCAAAACAAAAAGGCTATAAATAGCATATTTAACAACAATAAACAACCAAATAACTTCACAAGGTCACTTAGACAATGTTTTGTGTTTATTTAGAAATATTTTTGAAGATAGTTGGGAAAAATGTGTTCTGGGATTGAAGTGACGTGGCCTGGTAAACTTTTTTATTGCTTGTTTAAAGGCTGATAATCGCTAAATAAAAACAGAATAATGATAAAAGAATAATAAAGATTGTGTCTCATACCTGAAAGTCGTGTAAAAGGTTCTGTTTCCTTAAACTAGTTTATCATGTATTTCTTTATTTCAACACATTTACAGGTAAATCCTAGTATTTAAAAATTGTGATTAATCATGATTAATCACAGTCCATGACTGTTATTGACGCAATAAAATCTTTTAATCGATTGACAGCACAAATAATTTTTTCTCTGAACTTTTTTGTGGACCATCTCCCATGTACATATTGAGCCCAGAATTAAACAAATGGATTATACAACATTAAAAGTTACAGGAAAATCCAGTGGAAAATAGTCTAGCAATAGCTTTTTTTACATAAATGTAACCAGTTTATTGGACCTGGTTAAAGTCATAACCAAATGTGAATATGCAGAACGATGAGGAACAAATGTCAACTTCACTTTGGTCTGTTCCTCAAAGGTATCAAATTACTGTGAATATCGCACACAAGTTATACGACTGCATTAATAATACTTTTATGGTGTTATTTTTATTTATTTTGCCTTTTCTGAGGAACAGGATCAGTCACATCTGGTATCCAGGTATTGGATGCCAAAGAAATGTGGCGTTTTGTGATAAAGAACGATAGAGAGTCACTGATAGACAGCGTCATTTATGGTCTGCAAATAAATTGGTGCTGTGCTACAGTTCCTGTGTGAGTGTTTGGACAGTATATTATGTATTTAATATCAACATACGGGAAAATTATACGTGGACATGTCCATAAAGTCAAAGCAAACAAAGCGAGCAGATTTTCTACCACATAATGGAAGGAAGTGAGATGAAACAGCCCACATGTAAAATGGTCTTATATAATGAATGTGTGTTTGTGTTTATGATTGTGTAGTTGAGTTGTACGTACTGAACAGTAGTCTGAGCCACAGAGCCTGTCTCTTTAGATATGCACACATGATATGCAATTAAAAACTCTATTCACATTCCAGTGAGGCTGTCAATCAGAAGCAAATCCTTTTTGACAGTAACCAGTGAACCGTGCCAGCTAGCCACTGAACAGGAACTCAAACAGTAATGGCTTTTGTTACCAGCAAAACCAAATTTGGATGCAATTAAGTTGACCTTAAATGAGAATATATGGATATTGTGGAGACGAGACAATAATTGGATCTCGCTGTGTTCGTTTTTTTTTTTTCAGCAAATGTACATTTTAGTTTATTAACTGGCAATTGGTTTAGCACCTGCTGCCAAGATAACAGTTAAGAAGCTACTAGAAATATTAAATGTTCAGACTTAACATACACATTTTGCAAAGCTATCTGCCAGGTGTGGCTGGTGCGAGTAAAACAATATCGCATCAGCGATGCGCAGCACTTCTTTGTGCATTTGCGCTTGGAGCTTGACCTAGGCACAACATGAGCAAAGATCACAGCTTATGTCAACATCTCACATTTATGACAATCCACCCATGTGTGGACGGCCTGCGTAATGTTGACACACGCTGTTGACATAGGAAAAACTCCCAGATATCTGTCAGTGGAAGGACATCTCTGTTTAAAGCAGGAGAGCGAGCCATTTTGGGAGTTACAGTATGTTTCAGAACTATTCAAACATGAAGGTATTAAAGCCTTAAGCTCTATACACTTAACACCTGTCTATAATGACATCCCACAAAACTTTAATGCATATAATTCAGCAAAACACAAACCAAATCTTTATATTTCATAAGAATACATGGAAACTGCATCTGAAACTCTAAGTTTTTTCCAAAAAATCATCAGTGAAAGCAAAAAAACTGTATGAACAACTGTATGACTTTTTTTTAATGTAATAGGCATTTTGAATTAAGACAAAACGTAATAAAAAGACTTAGGTCTAAATGCAGTTTAAAAATATAATTTTGTGTGATACAGAAATGAAGCATCAAATATTTAAAAGAAGAAACAAATAAATACACAGTTTGATGTGTTTAAAGCCTTTTTTTTTGCTAAGTTAATTGTATTACAGTTTACCAAACATACCTAATAGTTCTGTCTCTCACGGTTAAAAATCTGAAAATTGGAAAACAGGCAGCTGTGGTTGCCAGGTAACAGTAAAAACTGTTTATTTAATTAACTTATAGAACTTTCATAGCGATCAAGTTTAGCATTTAAAATCTTTTTATCGAGCTTTTTTTCACAAGCTGAATTAAATACTAATATATAAAAAGTGCACTGTGGCATTAACACAAATACCATCCTGACAACATGATTCGTGGATTATATGCTTCGGTTTGAGCCAAGAACAATAAAAATTTCGGATCTTTGTACACCGAACCGCTTACCATTATGACATCACATGAACGATACAACATCAAATACAAACAGACTGCTGCACGCATTGATTTCCTCTCACATTTAGGAGTGTGGTTTGATCACTGCTCTAAAGGCCGAGGCTGGAGGGGGGCACGGATGAAATGCCCACTCAGTCTCACCCTGTCATCACGTCACTCTTTCTGAGAAGCAGTGACCTGGTAAACAGAGATTACCAGCGCAAGCTCCACTCTCTCGGCTTCTACTTCCAGTGCTCAGATGATAAGTCCGTTAGCTCCTTTGTTTAAAATGCACATGCGTGTAATGATCATTGCAGCTGGAGATGGTGGTGGTGGGGGGAGGTTGGGTTAGTCAGTTTTAAGAGTGAGGTTTGAGTACTGCTCTTGACTAACAAACACAAAAGACAGCGTATTATGTCAGGGTCGACATCCTGGGACCCTCTGACATCCAGGACCACCAAAGATCTCTGTAATTTCTACTTAATTGAAAATGCCTGTGGCTAAGACACACACACAGCAGACTTTATATTACAGAGCACGGCCCATGACAGCAATACATATTTGAGATATCTAATTTCTCATCCGCTTTTAATGTAATCTCCTTAAGAGCAGGAATGTACTAACATTTTTAAAAAGACATCAAAACCGCAGACGGTTTCGGGAGACTCTTGCCCATAATTGTAATCAAGAGTCTGAATTTAATTTAGCAGGTTTTCCACTGACAATTGTTTATAGGTGTCTGTCTTAGGACAGAATGTAAAAATTAAAGCCATATGTTCGCTGGGCATTAAAAATGTACGTCAATAAAAAGTCACAGGCCTGTTCTGCTCAACAGCTCTATTATTCGCTGTAGTTTTAAATACACGGGGTAATTTAATAATCTTGCATCAGTCGAGTTTCTTCGTACGCCAAAACAAAACAAGTGTAGAATTTTCTTTGAAAAAAAAGAAATGGCAACCAACAATCAACTAAACATGAAACTTTAAAGTAATAAAACTGAAAAAGTATTGTATTAATGTTTTATGCATGTATGTAGTAATGTATTTCAACCATTTTTCTTGTAGGTACAAAACTCAATTAGTTAGATCAGACTTCTGCTATCCCAAGACTTGACAGCGCACAAGAGTTTAGACTGTAAACAAGCAAAACCTGTGAAATCTGGGAACATACAAGCTCTCGTCATTCCTTAAAACCACATCAACGTCGGACTTACAAGACAATGAGTCATGCGTAGTGTTAACAGCTTGCTTGCATTATCTCATTGGCTGTAATAACTTCGAGCCTGCAAACTCCATTAAAGCCACGACTTGAGCACCAGCTGAAAGTCATTAGGCATGAAATAAATCATTGACTTTGATATAGGTCGGCTTTCAGCAGAGTAGTTTTGTTGGCCATTAATGGTCAGGGGCTGCATCTTTGCCGGTTTTCATAATCCCAAACAGACTGTAATCCAATCCTACCCATGATGCCACACTCTCTCTCTCTCTAGAGTACCCCTCAAGACCACTCTTGACTTCCTTAACAGCAGCGCCTGTGTATTAAAACTACACATCTGAGGTGCAGATTCGGATTCAAAGAGTCCCTCTACGGGTCTTCAAATTCAAATTTAATTGCTTTCGCATTTATTTGCTTGCCAAACACTTTCTTAGCAAACTGACACAGTGTCTCGTGACAAAAATGCCAGAGGAGGTAGAACGATAAGCACGCAGGGCGATAAGAACCAAACTGTATGGCGCAGGAAGTGCGGAGCATTAGTGTGTTCAAAGTTGCTCCGTTTTTTTCTCCTCGCAGCAATAACTTTAGACTCAGAAAGTGTACCTTTCACAGCACAAAAAGCATCGTGCTAGACAAACACAGACTTTCCTGCATTTACACGTTTTGCTGAACTGCAGAAAATCCACAACAAAGTGCACTGCAACTGAACGCTTTTAAACCGGCGCTTGTCTCAGAGGCTCTGAAACTAAAATCCATAGCGTATGAATAAAGATACAGTGCTTGTTTTTAGATCTATCTGTCACATCAAACAGAAAGAGTGTGGACTGCGGTCTTCTGGGATCTGAGGAGAGCAGGTAGGGAGGAAGGTAATCAGATGGGGGCTTTGTGCACAGACTGAATCAGTCCCACTGGCAGCGTGACCCCGTTTAGCCACATACCATCAATTTCTGTCTATTTGTTCTGTAGATACACACACCACTGTCACAATCTCACTTGTTTGCTCTGCTGTGTACCCCAACCACCACCACAACCCCCCCATCTCTCTCTTTCTCCAACTCCAGCTCCCCTCCTCCCTCTCTTTCTGAATTGCTAAGATGAAAAATCTCGAGTGGAGTTGATATAGGCTGACTTGCCTCTGCAGTAAAATTACACTATATAGATTATATCTGAAAGCCCTTCCTCCTCCTTCCCTCCTCTTTCCTTTCCTCCCTACCCCCGCCAGCCTCTTTTCTCTCCTCTCTGGTTTTATAAACTCAGCAAAGATATTAACAATTTACTGCCGCACATCAAAATTACATCTAACAAATGAATCACTGAAACAATGCAATGAAATTGTGCTTTCAAGGATTTTTTTTTTTGGTCTCTCACTAAAAATGTGATTCATCCATAAAACATTTCACTGTGTATGTGACTGCACTTAGACATGGATATGAGACCTATGGCAGTGAATCAAGAAGCATTGAAAGGAATAATACAACCCCAACCCCCACTATATCACCCCACAGTAACCCTACCCCCTCCTCATTCACACACACACACACACACACACACACACACTCCCTCTCTCTCCCATCTCTCTTTATATCCTGCACATGCACTGCACACACACAGTAACAGCACCATCATTAGGAGAAATAGAGGAATACAAACCCCACATATATCTGTTGTTCCTCGGGGACTTAGGAAGATAAATTAATGCCGCTGGTAAAAAGTATAAAACATAAATATGTTGTGAACAGCATTAATAAACATGGGCGCTACGCGCACTATTTTGTTGTTTGCGCATGTCGTGAAAAGGACAGTTTGTTGATGTCCACGAGTTTGGGGCTGTGACGAAGAGCAGGTGTATTTAAGTAAAGCGCGTGCTACTTTTTGTTACCAACTTAAATAGAGCGTTTTATTATTATTTGCATATTATTTACAACCCGCGCGCGGTTTCTATGGCAACCTGAAACAGCGTTTTTAAGTTTAGCACGTGAAAACGCCGACGTGCGCGTTTGAGAGTTAAACATATAAACATGTATAGCGAGGACGATATAAACAGGTAATAGTCACCCGATCTGAATACATTTGCGATGTCGCGCTCAGTCGCCCCGACTTTCTCCGACTCTCCGTGACAGTCGGGTGAAGAGCAAACTTTGGACAAGTCCTCAACAGTGTTCATTAAAGTTCAGCCAGGCGAAACTCAAACAAAACACGTTCGCGAAGATCCACATCATAAAAGATCATGCATCATAAAATGAAGCTTTTACCTTATTGCAATACGGAGAGTCCGAATAGTGTGACTGTCCCAGTCGGGAAGGATCTGTTGCTGATGGTGGAGGAGGTTGTGGGTAAAATCTCACGTCCATTTCAGTAAAAACATCAACCGGCCCCTATTGCCTTTCCACTAGAAAGCGTGTTCCTCGCTTACTCAGAAATCGCAACGCAATTAAGAGAAGAAGGTGCAAAGTGAAGACTGAAAGAGGCTCTCTATTGCGCCTCACATCCGTTCCATGGTTTTCGCAAAACTTTTATATGAACCTCTACCTCAGTCGTCTTACAATAGAGAGATACCGCGGTAAAAAGCGCTCAGGTTTGGAGAGAACAAGAGCATCTGGTGAGTCTGTGTTGACTGCTGTGAGTAGAGATGTGTATCTTCTTGGTGCAGCTGTGGCTCAGTGTAACTGCTCTATGGAGAGAAGCGAGCGCTTTGCCAATGTTCACACACAAAAGACTCGCAAGACACGCGGCGCTACCGCTGGGCGGCCACAGGGGGCGCTGCGACGCGCGCTCCGGCTTCAGGATTTGCATCGCTTTGCCTATGATACTGTCTAAACATATGGGGACGGAAGATTCCGTTTAGCTGTGCCAGTATCGCTCTTCGACGCGAACCTATTTCTGACAGGATTGTCTTTTAGGATGTATCTAAATGTAATGAGAAACGAGAGACTACAGAAGTCTAACCTGTAGGTTATTAGGGGGCTTCAGCAAACTTCCGACCTGGGCCCCAGTTTTCAGTTTGTTTTTTGTTGAAGAACATGCGGTTCTTAAAGGTTATGGAACAATTAAATGACTCACTCTTAATTGTTTTAATGTAACAAAAAGGTAGTCTAAAAACCATTGGTCGACAGCTGTGGCATTCCTAAGAAAACTAGAAACTGGAAGTGTGCGTGTTTAAGATATTAGGAAAGGAATATGTTGCTGTTGAGCCCTCCATGCTGTCATAAACTTCCACTCCTGGTTTTTCATTTCTCCCTCCCCATTTGCAATTGCTCCTCCACTCTGCTCACAAGAAAAAAAATGGATGGCATATGTTTTGAAAAGTGTATTTTTAAAGATTAAGATAGTTACATTTTAATTCAAATTTGTAAAGAGTATAGCCATATTTCAGAAGTAATCTATAGCCAATACTGACTATATTAATTATATATATATATATATATATATATATATATATATATATATATATATATATATAGATAGATAGATAGATAGATATAGATATAGATATATTTATTTTGATATAGTTGATTCTAATATGATAATCAATTAAAACATTCAGAGAAGTGTTAGTATTATTACTTATTCATAAATTGTTATAAACATAGGGCAACTGCCTTCCAAAACAGAGACTGTCAATAATAGCTTGTTCCACTGTACCAGAAGCGATCATATGAAATGCTTAAGAAATGTATAATCAATGAAGATAAACCTAGTCATTTCTTAGCAGCTACACCCAAAGCAGCTTTTACAGAATTAAAATAGAGAGCTGACAGGCTTCACTACTCACTCCAGACCTCAGCACACAGTCTATTAAGCAGCTCTGTGCACAGACATAAGATGGGCTTGAGCTATTCTGGATTCTAGTTTTGCTCTTAGAATTCTAGATATGCATTCTTTAAGACATTGTGTGCTGAATGTTTGCTAAATAAATGATATTCCTTTTATATACTACTTCTATCTATCTATCTATCTATCTATCTATCTATCTATCTATCTATCTATCTATCTATCTATCTATCTATCTATCCATCTGTTTTCCCTCTCTCATTTGTTTGTGAACTAGGTTATCAAAGCTTGAGAGAAACACAAAAACAATGCCATCCATGACGGAGCATAATGTTTTCGGCGGGAAATGAGTAGGCCACGTTTTCCTCAGACAAATGGAAATGAAGGAGGTGCAGGTGGCCCTATTTCTTGTCAATTACATTTGAGAAACGGCATTATTCATCATTTCTCATCGATGATTATGATGATGATAGCGAGGTTGATGATGATAGAGATACACAGTGCTGCCGTTGGTGTAATGTTTTTGGCGACAAATGCACCAAATCAGAATGTATCATTACAGTGGTCTTTCTGCATCAAAAGCCACAGTAAAAGAAAGTCTACTCTGGTTCTGTTTGGATACGGCCCGATGAACGTTGAATGCTAGTGCACACAACAGCTCGCTTTTTTGTGGTCAAAGTCATGTCAGCATTTTTTTTTCAAAGGCTGTTAATCTCTGAACAATGTGTGACTGGCAGCCAAAAAAAAAATCTAGCTTCATGACATTCTCAGCCATAAAATCTAACTTTATTCTTTTATTATTGAAAAGATAGACCATACAATACCCAAACATCTGCTTTCAAGTGACGAAAGTTGAGTTTAACAGTTCTTCTATACTTCTATAACAACTCACTGGCCTGTATAAATCTGATATGAAGTTCTCTACACCGAACATTTAGCCCGATGAAACTGGCAGACAAATTCAGAGCTCAAGAAATTTTAGAAATCATTAACATTTGAGTTATGCTGACATTTTGTTAAAGAACAATATGGTGCCCACATCGGGTGAATTAATTTACAATGAGGTTTCTATTCCATTAACCTTTGAGCATCAGCTGGCATTTGAAGCATTGTGTTGGCAGACTAGCACTCAGCTAGCACATCATAAATAGACTTATTTCAATTGGCTGACACAGTGTTAATTTATCAAATGTAGAACAAGAGGTGAGCAATACAGGACGACTAGGATATTAGTTGAAGAATTTGTTCAATTTTGCTCCCCAAACGCAGCCGAACTATTTGTGGATGAGGCTTTCGGTTGGGAAGGGTGTTTGGTTGGAGGTTGTGTCCATGGGGAAGTTCCATTTTAGTCGATATGTTATTTCAACGGATGTACACAGAACCAAAAATCAATGGATTTCACAATGTGAAACATCTGATAGCTACAAATATAACCAGCAGTGTTAAACCAACTTCCTCACACAGCTGAAGTTCATCAGAGTTCAGCGATTTAGGTGATTTTTTTTTAAAGCGCACGTTTATTAAGAGTCACGTGTGCTGGAGTTTGAACATGGTTGAACAAAGATTCGGATTCTTTTTTTAGAGTTGCAAATAAGCGTATATCCAGTTTGTTCATTGGTAGTTGTGTGTGTCAGAGGAATTTATTTCTAATTGTATGAGCAGCAGTTACTCTGATTGCCTATTGTTTTGTCTCTTGTGTATTAGAGAGAGAGAGTGAGCACGTGTCGGTGCTGGATACTTGGAATCATAACTTTACCTCAGAAACAGGCATCTCCTGAATGTCAACTTCCCATCCCCACCGTATTACCTATTAAGTACATTCAAACAACCCCTCACACGCACCCTTCCCCCATAGAAATGTACAACCTTCCCCCATGCACTGTGCAGTTTGATTTGTGTGAATATATGTATATAGTCACAAATCTATATCTAGCACACACTGCACACATACACTCAAGGTGGGTTTGGGCGGTTTTTACATTAAATTGTTATTTTTACTTCATCGAATCTTTAAAAATTCAGTGCGACGTGAAGTATTCAGGCTGATTCAGTCATACTAAGTAATATTTTTGGCTCAAATGAAACCCGTTACTTAAAATGCTACTGCGTGAAGCACATTTTTAGGCTCCCCTTACCAAACATTTTTACAGTGTTCCTGCGGTCTTAAACTGTACATATAATATCTTCAAGATACAGCCAGATGATGTTTCATAAGCTTGTTCACTTGCGCACTCGCAAAAGCATTTTTAATACATTATAAACATTCGCACACTATGCATAGCTACTCGGTTTTAAGAAGCAGCAGATTTTCAACTAATGATTCTTATAAAAAGCAGAGGAGGGTATTAAAATGAGAGAAAACACTTAAAAAAAAATATTTTTTTAAATAAGTGACTTCAGAAGGCTGTTCTTTTTGGAATTAAACAGATATATAAATTTCTAAATTTTATATATCTGACTAGAATTACTACTATTTATATATATACATATACAGTGTATATATACGTATATATATATATATATATATATATATATATATATATATATATATATATATATATAGTATATAAAGCATATTAATAATGATGAATTGACAGATTTTTTTAAATTATGGTTTATTGTTAATAATATATTGTATTGTAGAGAGTATTCATATGAATAATCATATATATTAATCTGTCATAATGTTATTGATTGTCTACATTTGCTACATAATAGGCTGTTCAGATTAGCAGTATTTTTTAACGACTTCTTCTTTTCAGTGAAAAAGTTACCTTTAGTTATCCCCCCAGTTAATGAATATTTGACTAGATCCATGCTTTATACACTCCGCAGACTTTTAAAGTGAGCATTGCTTATGAATTCTTCCAGTGTCTTTGAGCAGAATTAGCAGGATCAGCATTTTAGCGCTCAATCACCGACAGACGAAATTTCACTGTGAAATCACAGAATGCCCACATGCTGCTGCAGAGACATTATGTAGGGTCATGTTTTCACACTGACAGCGTCTTAATCCAGTGAAACATTGTATGCATCTCACCTGCAGGCTGTGGATGAGGTATCATCGCTGCATCAGGCTGAATACATCATATCATACATTCAAATTTATTCTCTCCTTCCTTTTTCTTCTTTTTCACCTCTTCCTATTTTTGATGAGCTCTGTTACATCAAAAAAATGTATCTAACACCAAATGTAATCATCCCCCACTGCTCAACCACCCACACATAAAAACACACTTTCTCTCATACACACTCACACACACACTTGCATGGTGATCTGTCTGTCTTTCAATAGATGAATGTCAAGTAGTGTACATTGAATACATTTGCACTTTCATTGCTCAGGGGCCATTCTGCATTCAGGGTTTCTTCCATTTTCCTTCTCCATAAATCTCATCATTATTTAATGCATTTGTTGCCAGTACATTTTCAGGGATGCATTTACATCATATTGGTCTAAGCTTGATTTGGTCCATTTCCTGAACGCTTTCGTTAACTTGCTGAATATCCTGTTAGTGCTACACCAATTCTCTCATTCAGAGCTGCTAAATGCATATGAGCCTTGTATTGTGTTTGAGGCCGTGGGAGAAATTCCTGACAAAATGGTGCATTATTTTTTTGTGATGATTAATTTTTGTTTTCAACCCATGACATCAACATCAGTGCTATAACCCATGTGTTTCTACATGTATGTGTGTGTGTGTGTGTTCAGTGTGTCAGATAAAAACTGATTGTGCCAGGAATGACAGCCTGTCCAGTTCTCTGTTGATATCAACCCTTTCTGACTCCCCTGCTTCTGATTTTCACATCCGTCACCAAGACAACCAGATTATTTTGAATCTATCAGATCAAATTCAATTTTGCTTTTGATTTTGGATCGGGAAGTCTCTTGCCTGTCACATAGTGTAGACTGGAGATACTGCCTGGAGACTTAAGAATTTGACAAGGCTGCTATTTTACACTAGAGTGGGAAGTTCATTTCTGGGGTCCTCTTGTTTTTCCAAAACCTGAGGCCTGGAACACAGAGTAATATATACAGAGTTAATGGTTTTCTCAAATAATTCAAAACAGCAGGAAGGAAGCGGAATGTGAAGAGTTTGACTTCAGCTATTTAATACGCCATATGTTTGCAATACTTTTGTGATTACTGCTAGGTTCCACTGCATTCCCGTTGTCGTGTTTGACTTCATATTAATAGATGTTGCTCAGATGTCACTTTAAAGCTCACGAGACTTACTTTTGTGCCGTGGCATTATGTCACTGACAGCTTTTGGTGACTGACTTATATGTGCGCAGCTGTCTGCACAAACCGCATTGTGTGTGTGTAAGTGAGTGGTTGTGCATGCTGTGTGTATTTTTGAGTGCGGTGTGTGTGTGTATTGTTCCACATCCCATTCATCAGAGATATAACATACAATTGATAGGACTGCAAATTAAACTATTTATATATGATATAAACATGTAGAATCACCCTCACAGTCTGCCAAAATATATCTAATATATATAAAAGTCATATAATATAACATAATATAATGTCAATTTAAAATGTCTTTTTGGGCCTTTTTGACAGGCTGTGATGATGAGCAGTTACTGGCAATGTAATCTAAGTATTTGCATTTCAGTGTAATGTATATTTATAACACAATTTACTATTACACAATTATTTACTGTACTCTCTCTCTCTCTCTCTTTGTATATATTTGCATATATACAGAGAGAGAGAGAGAGAGAGTGTGTGAGATGCTGACGTCATGCCACATAGAGTTCTAGGAAACTGCTTTGTTTATCCGCCATTTTGAAAGGATCGCTCTGCCTCTCCGCTATTGGGTTCAGTGCGGGATTTAGATTTTCTGTTGTGATTGTGGAAAATGTCAGCATTTTTTTTCATTAATGCTGCAGTTAGAATTGCAAAAGTAACTCCAATCATCAGCGTTTGCAGCAGAGGGTGATCCTCTCAAAATGGCGGCAATAGCGCGCCAGCTTGCTATGCAGCATGACGTAGATTTACATTCATTATATATTAGGGGTGTGACTATTTGCTTATCATGTATCTTACGATTCATGGTCATTTTCCAAATCATCAAAGTGATCATCCTTCTTGATTTCTGTCAATCGTTTTGGAATGCACTTAAAGATTAGTGCTGTAATTTCCTCATTATCTTCAGCTGGAATGTTCTCATGTCAACTAACGTAGCACTGTGTGAATCATATATATATATATATATATATATATATATATATATATATATATATATATATATATATATATATATATTTTTTTTTTTTTTTTCAATCAGTAAAATCATTTGTTATCTTGTCATTAAATTTCAAAAATTGTTATTGTGTTGTTATCTCTTTGGCCATTGAAACAAATGTGTTTTTTTTTTTTTTGTAGTTTCCATTCACGAATACTGGCATCCAATATATGATGATTTCTACAGTTACTGATACAAAAAAAAACAGCAGACAGTTTCCTTTTGCCATTTAATCAAATGGGAAAGCTAAAAATATATATGTTGTAGTATGTTATGTTGTCAATTTTCTGCCATTTAAATTAAAATTAAGATATACTTTAATATATATTTTTATATAGCCCAGGACATGTTACACCAAATATCAGAGATT
Source organism: Puntigrus tetrazona (assembly GCF_018831695.1). Lineage (NCBI taxonomy): Eukaryota > Metazoa > Chordata > Actinopteri > Cypriniformes > Cyprinidae > Puntigrus > Puntigrus tetrazona. The sequence continues at coordinate 10,946,182 of NC_056700.1, read as the reverse complement.
ATAATAAACACTGCTGTACAGTTTATTTTTAACATATAAGTGGATGGGACCATTTGTAACCTCAGTGTGCAAAGGCTTTGAGTGACATTAACGTCCAGTTATTTTAAACTGTACGTAACAGCTTGTTATGCCTCTATTTTTCTAAACAGGTGTAATGTATTGTCAGAACTGCAGCCATGCCTTTTTACCATAATACTTTCACAGTTTACTACACTTTGCTCTTCTGTAGAATACAGTATACTGTAGAAGTTGCACAATAAGGCCAACAGAGACTTGTGTTCGTTACATATAGCATCAGTACAGCGGCTTCACACATTAAGAACGAAACCCAGCAGAGCGCCCTATGCTTTCCAACTAGAGCTGAAGTTTGTCATTGGTTCATTAGTTCTTATTAGAGAGAACGCATTATCAGCCATCGCTCTCTCTGGTAGGTCCTTACTCATATGTATTCATAAAAGCCCTGAATATGTCGACATAACTAAGCTAATTTGGTATTCTTGATGTGATTTATCTTTTTTTCTAAAGATATCTCACAATGAAAAGACAATGAAAGTATGCATGAGGTGTGGGGTTTAGCTAGTATTGATGTATTATAGCCAGTGTTTGAGTTATACGGTGTAGGGGGGAAGGGGAGCACGGCCTCATCAGCAGTTTGTTCCACTGGGTTTCATTCCATTCTCTACAGACTGATTTGACCCCATTGTCACACACACACACACACACACACAATAAAATGAACATAGCACACACAAACCCACATTTACACCACAAACATCAGGCCGCACCTCATATAGTCATGCATGCACACACACACACACACGTGCGCAGTGTAAAATTATTGTACTACACACATGTAGACACACAAATAAATGAACATTGTACACACCACACCACACACACACACACACTCAACGCTTGAGCGCTCTAACACAATGACACAATGAGATTGATTCAGCCTCTTAAAGCGGGCACATCATCATTAAATTAAATAATGTCACAGGGACTCATGGAAAATAGATTCTCTCTGGCATCCTCTCTTCATCATTCACAGTCTCAAACCAAATGCATTCCAGGGCTCCTCCTCATCTTCAACTGGAAAACCTTCCCAGTGAAGCACAAAATCCAGCGTAATGTGAAGTCGAAATCAAAAAGTGGTTGTTTTTTTTCTTTGATAAACAGATTTTTGTAAATTGTAAATCTGTTCCATCAGAAAAAGAAAGCGCTTCTCAATGGCACTGAGCTGTCACAAGCTAAATTTACACATTTGAATATATGCGGGGGATGTAATTATGCCTTCATAAAGTTATAGGGCTGATGAGAGGAGGGTTGACAGTTTTACAGTTTAATGTGATATTACAAGCCTTGTTCTTAATGTCATAAAACTACAAGGTGTTCCAGAGAGTTTAATGCAAAAAAATATTTTAACAAATATAATTTAAATTTTTAATTATCACTTATTTACTGTGTTAATAGTGTTGACATTTTAAGATCACCGTGTATTTGGTGTTGTCGAAAAATGCCAAGTGTTCAGTTTACAATGTTTTTACTGTTTTATATGTTGACAGATTTGAAAAGTTATGTTGTTGTTTTTTTTAAGTAACGCCAGTTACTTTGTTTTCCTGTCGGCTGACTGATGGCTGTCCCCTTGTTGAGAGAAATCACGAGTAAGTGCAGAGGTGTTGTGTTTGCTGTGTAAACATGATAGTTACTGTAGCTCTACACTAAATGTCAACATGCATTTACTCATCTCGCGTGCACAAAAACAGATTCAGTGTTCCTCAGAATAAATAAAAACAACGAAATTCAAAACTCAGAATATGACACAAACCTGCAATAATTAAATGTTAAGTAACACAAACATTTATGTACTTAAAGGGATAGTTTACCCGAAAAAGAAAATTGTGAAATAATTACTCACACTCGTGTTTTTTCCAAAACCGTAGGAAATTTTGTTCATCTTCGGAACACAAATGAAGACTTTTTTCAATGAAATCCAAGAGCTTTCCTAACCTTCATGAACAAGCAAAGCAGCTACTTTTTGTGCATAAAGAAAACACTCCAAAACAGCAACAATGTATATGAATGTAAACATATTGAAAAATAAATTATAAACTAATAAATATTATTTGTGTGGTCATAAATGAACTGAAACCATAATGAATGTGTCACAGTATTCAACATTTAACAAAACATTAGACCTATTCATGCGCCTGTAACTGTAGTTTAATGCATCCATGTCTCCTCTGGGATACATTAATTGCTTCTTATTCTTATCCAAAAGTACAAAAGTAAAGAAAGAGTTAAAACCGATCACAGTATTTTTTTTTCTTCTTTTCCATTTTGCTTTTAATACTTAGCGTTTAAGATTTAAAAATACTTTTCAAATACAATACATATCAAATACTTTAAGACATTAATCAAGTAATATTCTAAACGGTGACTTCAGCTTCAACCAAATTCAATTTTAGTAAGATATCTGTAATTTTACTTGAGTAAGGCTTTCAGATATTTTATACGCCACTGGTACTGCAACGCGTACCATTCAAGAACGGCCTTTTACTGAACAGACATGAATTTACATTTCCTTCAGCCTGAGGCATACTCATTTCACTTTTGGTGTGAAAGGGCTTACATTATATATATATATATATATATATATATATATATATATATATATAAACAAAACAAGCAAACCCAGCAAAAATAAGAAAAGGTATCTCAAAAATAATTAATAAGCACAATTAGATAACATTTTAGGAGATATGCAATATTGTAATTCATTATTTCCCAGCATTGTTAGCAAACAGTAGGATCGGCAACGTTTTTCATTGTTTACAATTTATGTATATATGAGGAATAGCACATGCATCTTATTCATTTCTTTTTTTTTTTAATAAATACAACAGAAGATCTTAGGCAGAGATCTAAAATACTACATGTTAGATAAAGAAGTTAAAGCATATGATAAAATTAGGCAACCATGTGAGTCAATTTACAATAAAATATAAAAGAAAGTACACAAGCACAAAAAATAATGGAATGAGTAAATTAAAAAAAAAAATGCTATTTGATGTAATTTCTTATTTTTGGTTAGACACATCCATCTGGTCTTGAAACAATTACAATATGAGTTCCAGATTCCACTGTTTTTATCAAACCCTCATATGCAATTTGAATACCATGAACTGACAGGTAATAAGTCCAATTACAATCAAAGTAAAGTTAATCTAACTACAATATACAGAGACACAATTCAGCAAAGGAGAACAGCAAATAGTAAGCATATGGACATGGAGAAACAAGAGAAATATTGAAGATGCACACATGCAAGTTTTCACAGAGAACAAGAAGGTAACTAATTAAACATAACAAGCAACATCTGTAACCAATACCTGAAACCATCAAACCATACAGCTCATGTGCTTAATGACCTCTGAAGACAAACTTTTACCCCAGGGCTGGCTCCAGAAGCCAATCCCTCGCCATAACAAGACCTGCCTCTAGGCCAAAGACAGTCTGGGTGGTCATGATAGATGCCGCTAAAACGGTCTGTCTGGGTCATGTGATCTTTACAACTGCGGTCAGCTTGGTGTGACATTTTCTTGTGGAGACACATAAATTCAGGGCAATTGACAATCTAGCTAATCTCCATTCAAACTTTGCCACTAAAATTCAAGTTCAGTTTCACTGGCTGTCGTTTTTATGCATTTCAGAAGGTCGGATTGTACAGGTCTTCTGGGAAACAAAATTGTGTTCACCAGGTACAAGGCTGCTACAAGGATCTTAGCCGAGACCAATATCTTTAACTCCATTATGCCAAAAAAAAAAAAAAAAGAATAAAAAGAAAGACCAGAAAAATCGAGGCAGGAAAAAAAAAAAAATCTAAATAGCCTACACAAAGATGCAATTATACTTAAAACAGGAAAAGGCTCAGTGATGCAGCGATAACGCATAAGACAAACAGCACAAAGACTAAAGTAATAAAGCATAACAAGAAACAGGTGTGGCCATACCAGAAATAATGACAACATATAACCAGTTCCAATTTAGTTGAGCATGGTATCACTGCAGCACTTTTGCTTTCCACTCACCAAAAATATGTGTGTAATTATAAAGGAAAAAATCTCATATTTAATTCAACCACACGGAATCATACTTTAACAGACTAGCTACTCTATTTTTAGTGGTTTAGTGGAGTCTTGGTGCTAAAACATTATCTTAAATTCTGAACTATGACATTGCAGTCATAATGTAAATGAAGTCTTCCAGATCAACTTATGCGTTCTTTAAATAAAGAAGTTAATAGTTTGATAACAGTTTAATCTTTTTTTTTTCTTTTACAGTCAGTTTTTAAATGGTCATTTTGGTAAAGTCCATTTTAGAAATACTTTTTATCTTCCAAAAGCATTTTTTTCCCCGTGCATTTTGTCATGAATGTTTAAAGAACTCAGCTTCTGCGTTCTCTGCATATGATCCATATAGTGCTAAAAAAAACAATTGCCTCATGTCTGTGGAATGCACAAATGCACTCTATGGCTCCATGGACAATGCTAAGAAAATATGCCATGAAAATTCAACAACAAATGCACTGGAGTTTCTGCGTTATCATATAAATATACATATAGAATGTAAAACCCATCCAGGAATTGATTTTCTCAGAAGAATCTCGTTTTTTATCTACTTTTAAAATTGCACGTTTGTGTAAGAAAACAGACAAGCGAATTTTATCAACTGTTACTCATTACTGGTGCTGTATGTAACTCAGAAATGGAAATTCATGCCATTTCCTCTTACATGTCCCATGACCAAGCCAGAATTTATCTTTCTAAATGCAGCACTATTTTGCTTTATACCTCTATATAGTTATTTTTATTATTATATATATATATATTTAATAATTAGTAAGTATTTGTCTCATTTGTTGCAATTCTAAAACCTTTTCTGGTTGTCATACGCTCAATAAATGACAAATTTTCATCTGCTCAAGCAGAACATTAATGTCATCTTGTGCTTCAGCCAGGTATCTGTTTAGTTCATGTTGTCAAAAACACAGAAAAGAAGGTCTACATTTCACCGCGTCTTCGTGTTAACTGGTTAATGTCGATTAATTTAATCGTGCCCCGCGATACACGAACAGTGTTGATTCAGGATGTTGTCATCTGCGCATCGTGATGACTGACAGTAATATGAGACGTCTCCCGCTTGCATTGTGTGACAAATTGTGCCACATAAAGCTTGAATGTATCTTTTTGAATGACAGCAATTCTATAATTTCCTGGATATTCATGTTATTACTGTGTGTATGTTTTTGCAGTATGCTTAAATGAAACAAAGAGCGATCTTTAGTGAATGACAACCTCAGTTTCTCGCTGTTCTTGAAAAAAAAAAAAAAAAATCTATCATTTGCTTTAGGAAAATTTGGGATGTGCCATATGGGCCATGCTTTATGGTGGCTGTTATGTTTTTAATTGGTATACCATATGCTCAGTGCTCAAGTTTGTGTTGCATTGTACTTTAGATATGAAATTGTACCAAACCCAAACATTCACTCTGGCCCTGCTTCTGCAGGTGAGGCTTGCTACTGAAACCAAAATGATATACAATAATGTTGGTATAATACTGAAAGAACCATCTGTTCTTTTATATCTCAATTCCCACACTTCACACAACAAAATACATATCTAATTACTGTATGACTTGCAAAGTTACAGGGGCGCACTTACGAATAACTAATTCTAGCACGTATTCACTATGTAAACCTATTTCAAGTTGATCAGATTTTCATTACGGAGAGGAATGGAGTTTTATTTGTGAAGAATAAGCGGCTGCTGAATTATTGTCAGAGTAATTGGGTGTCACACTTTTAACATCGTTCATGAACAAATAGTGGCAACTCATTCTGTGTCTGTTATTTTCGTTTCTGCCCAAAAGCCCTATCTCACTGACATTTATGTGTGACCTGGATGCTAATAGACAGCAAAATTGTTTACCCAGGATGCAACTGGAAAATGTGTTTGAGAAAGATGAATCCATTGATGTTTGTTTTATACCCAAAGAGTATGTAAACAGAAAATGTGGCATGTTATTAAGCAGGAGAACTTGGTTATTTCCTTTGCAACAACATCTCATAAACTATTCTGACAGACTAATAAACTATATGAAGCTGCTGTGGAGAAGAAAAAAAGGGAAAAAAAACACAGGCTTTGAATCTTACAGCCATACAAAGGGGAAAACGCAAAAGAAAACATCAATCATGGGGATTATTATTTCAGTTGCCATGGAAACATCCCTCCAAACCCAATATCTCCATGTCTCCACTGCTTATTATCATCTGGTTTGATTGTACATCATTGAAACTATAGTGATTACACTCTTAGGATGAAAAAATGCATGCTGTCATGGCAACACAGTACAATGTTCTTAATCATTTCACCTCCTCAATCTGAAATGTAATAGGCTGTCAGCCATAATGGCTTGTGAAGGATGCTTCTGTGAAATGGTTATCTTCTTAACTATCTTGCAAAATTATTCCTCCTGTCCCGGAGACTGCGAAGGCACTACAGGGCAGCTTTTATATCTGCGGTACTGCTCTATATCTCCTGACTATTCATTTTATTACTAATAGTTCTTTATGGCTCATGTGTTGCAATCGCGCTATCATCCCAGATTGTATTTGACCATGTTTCACTACAAACTAAACCATATTTACAGATTCCTTTAAAAGATTCCTTTAAAATGTAAAAACTGGTTAAACTGATTATTATAATAAAAGACAAACCAAGAAATGAAATATCCATATATATATGTATGTATACATCTTTTCTTGGTTTGTAAATATAAACCAGCACAAAATAAACAGCATCTATTTACATTTTAGCAATAGGAAGCAAGTAGATGTGATGCTACGCATGTAAAAATATAATAACGATAATTAAAATATGCTACATTTTAATTTTAATATTTGCACAAATAGGTTCATGTTGCTAAATATATACATTATACTATGGGAGCTGTTACTATATGAATATTATATTATATACTATATGAATATTAGCACTGGAACGCAGTCCTGAGTAAACAGCAACCAGAACCAAAACTATTCGTTTAAAAAAAACAAAGCAAAACATATAAAGTGGGCAGAAACCAAGCTTTATCAAATGTCAACACATGCAAGGAGCTGCAGTCATACAGTCGCTGGTAACAGAACAACTGGACATTAATAGCCAATATGATGAATTGCAGTAGAGGTGTGCTGAGAACTATTTTCTCATCAATAGGGCAGCCACATGCTCTCACTTTTATTGACCATCTAAACAAACACACAGGTTCATGTGATGCACTTAGTTTTTATTGAGAGAGGTCGATATTTATTTATATTTCTCATAACAAAAAGAGGCAATTCTACTTGTATAAATTGTCTAGCTTCAGGCTTTTGTATCACTGCAGTTGTATTGCATAAATTAGACAGGAGTATACAAAGAAAAACAGAAGAGGAGAGGAGAGGAGAGGAGAGGAGAGGAGAGGAGGGGAGATTAGAGAAGAGAAGAGAAGAGAAGAGAAGAGAAGAGAAGAGAAGAGAAGAGAAGAGAAGAGAAGAGAAGAGAAGAGAAGAGAAGAGAAGAGAAGAGAAGAGAAGAGAAGAGGAGAGAGATTGACATTCATTTTCGTCTATTTATTATGACAGACATAAATTGCCAGTGGCAAGAATGTCCTCATAAGTCAGGAGTACTGTCTTTAAAAACATGAAATAAACTGCGAGCACTCCCACAATATCGAGCGTTAGAAGTAAGTCATTACTAAGCCACAGAAACACTCAAATTACCATATCACCATTTCGCGGAGAAGTGTAAAAACAGAAATGCAAGGCATTTACAAATTTTAATAAGTTCAGGAACTATATTTTACATCATTAACAGATCTAGTGAGAAATGTTTCCCTCAGGATATGCAACAGCTTTTGTGTTTACTTTGTGACATGCATTTAAAATGAGTTCACAATATCATCTTTCTCCAAACCAGTTTCCACTACAACAATCACAGAGAGGTTTAATAAAAAAAGTTTTGTTTTATATTGTTTTTAAGTGATTATTTTCACGCAGGTTATCATTCTGCCAGTAGATGGCAATAAGTCTTTATGAGCCGTTGAATCAATAACCGATTCGTTCAGGATCTAAAAACAAAGGTGCGGTCCATCTGTGCGCCATGTAGGCCTACTGAACTTATGGTAGTCAATCAACAGAAGTCACGATAAGAAGTGAGGTGGAAAAATATCGCACTCACGTTCGGAAAGACCAGAGTTATGACTTGTGAAAACAGGTAGGCAAGGTATTTTCCTAAATCATTTTTAATCGCGGTTATGTAAGGAAATATATTTCACACTCAAACTGCTGTAATTACCTGCGGGTTCTCGGTCGATGGTCTCCTACATGTATTACTTAATGTGTCTTAATATGGTTAGGGTTTCATTGTTAAATATATGTTATTAAATATATAACACATAAATATACATTACATTTTCAGTCTCAGCATTTTCGCTCTGCCAGTGGCCATAAAGCACAGGCTGTATTAAAAGGAACACATAAAAGACAGGAGGGGGAAACAAAATGGTGACTTCATGTGAATGTAATATGTTTAAAGAGGAAAAAGAACATCAGCAGTATAATCAATAGCACATGAATGAAGCTTCCCCATAATCCAAATGGCAATCATCCACATTCCCTCTTCAAAACTCTACCACAAAATTGGATTTGAGAAATTCACAAATGGTCGCATCATTACTTCAACAGGATTTATTTTGGCAATGTATTTTGCTTTTTAATTGATTTCTGTCTTGATGGTGTGCTGTTTATAACCATGAAATGGCTTTTTTTTCTCTATTTAAATTCTTCCAGTAGACATCAAGGAGTTATTTTCAACTTTCTGAGCCCTTGAAAAAGCTACAGTGTCTACGGGCCCTGAGATTTTGCATGTTTTGCAGTTATGAACATTAAAGGGACTTGGCCTTGATAGTATCAGTCATATTTTGGTAGGCTGCTTAATTCCTTTCTCTACCACAACATTTACTTCACCAGCTTCATCCAAAAAGGGCTGAATTTCCTATTAACTGTCTGCAGTTTTGTGTTTTGACGTCTCTTTATTGATTGTGGTTTAACGTGCATGAATAATGTTTGTGAAACAGTAGTTTATTAACGCTGTTCCAGAGTACCAGTGTTGTTGCTGTACTCTGGATCATCCGCAGTGTTAAAGATGAGAAAGAGAAGCTAGGATGAACTGTGAAAGTCATCCTCCTCTCAATCTATTCCATCTGTCAGTATCAATGAATTGTAGTTTGAATTTTCGTGTTGGCAGCAGTCATGTCATTACAGAGAGCTCTGAATTGTCGAGCGCCCTGGGCGAAATTTCATGGCTGTTAAAACTAGTCTGCGTATTAACCCTCATTTACTGAAGTCACCACTTTCAACTTACACATCTCACTACAGTAAATCTTCAAAGAATTAAGAGCGATATTCGAACGCGGAGATTTCCGACTGATTGCCGCTTAGATTCAGAGCGAAGGAGAACAATAAAAAAGAGAAGGAGCCGAGCGGATCTGCGCATCTAGCCGACCTGTTGTCGACAGGCTAATTTCGGTTTCTCATTCTTTCTTTTTTTCCCTCGTTCCTCCCTCTCAGACAACACATTTAGATAAAAAATTGAGATAGATGTTTCCTGTGCAGGGTGTCGGTGCGCTTGAACCCCAGACAGGGATGTTATTTGAACGATCCACCTTCATCAGTGCATATATATTGTTTGCTGAGTCTTGGGTTAAGATGGGCTCCTCGGTTTGTTGTGTCGTGTTTTTTGGAGAGGAACGGCTGTAATGCAGTCCTTGTCCCTGAAATAGGATACACTGGCTGTACGTGTCAGAGATTTCACATTCACGAATCGGTTTGTTCTTTGATCAATGACGCTAACCTCCCTGTGCAGCCTCCAGGTGTGTTCAAATGAGGTGCATTCCACCCCGGTTCTCTGAATAAAAAAGCAATCCTCCCTGTCACTCTTTTTCATTAGAGTGCATTGTGGCACTAAAAGAGAATATTCTGAGTCTGGTGGAAGATGTAAGGAATAAAGATGACTACATTGCAAAGAGTTGATGTTTTATTAATACAGCCCTCTCAATGTGATAAAAATTCGACTTTTTTTTCTCGAAAAGGAAGGGCCATGTGAAGTTAGAATTTGCATTGATAAATAATTAATTGCATTTAGAGGTAATGAGGATGCACGCTCACTTCTGCTTTGCCTCTTCCTGTACCGTGACTCTTTATTCGAAGGGTTAAACTGCCAGCACATTGAACCTGCACATGCTACTGCCAATCATCGAGCAGATTAGCTCTTTAAGCCCATATGAACACAGCTTAACATTAATGTTGTGAAAGCAGTTTTTAGCAACATCTGTTGGCGATGCCAGTGAAGGATGCAACCGTCGTTTCTGGAAAGCTGTTTATATCAAATCATGGGAAATAGTAATGACAGGTTACTATTTTAATTTCTCTCACTATTTATTTCTCTGATTAAAAAAAAAAAATTGTGTATCTATTTTCTATGACAGAAACATTGTACTGTCCAATTTTTACAAACAATACTCAAAATATCCAATATTATTAGTAAGATTGGTAACACTTTAATTAAAGCCTTCTTGTAATGCATTAAAAAGGTATTTATAATGTCCATTATAATGCATTATCTTAAATAATTGTAACCAAAGTTAAAGTGCATTGTAATATTTTCGGATTCCTTGTTGTATATGAAATTGGTTGTTTGTCATGTGTTTTACTGCATTATATAATATATTATGAGTTCATAGAATGCATTTTAAGGTGTGTTACCAGACTTAATTGAAGCATTAAAAATACTTTTATAATGCATAATAAATGAAGACTTCAAGTGAAGTGTTACTCCAAAACCCCTGTATGAAAAAGTATAAATCATGCATACTGAATAAAAATAATAAAGAAATTCTTGCACCTAAAACATATTATTATTATTATTATTTTTATTATTATTATGTTATTTAATTTAATTTTTAATTTGTTTATTTTTTGTTGTTAAAATGCTATCTTAAAGATTCGTTTTTTTAAATCTGTTTAAAAGCAGCCCTTTTTTTCTCTCAGGGAGTCATAACCCAGTTTGTGTTTTTACAAATAGTCAAAGCACTAGAGTGCTAACGCAGAAGGAGAGAAAACATACTGTCCAAACACATTCTAAACGATCATTGTGAAATATCTGAGCTCTGTATTTATGTTGAAAGGCCTTCACAGTTTTTCAAGTACCTCGAACCTTTCCAATCAGAGAGTTGTAATCCTAATTCGTTCTCTTTTTAAAACAGACAGAAAGAGAAACTGTGTGGTTTCGCATTCCTCCAGGATTTCTAATAGCACAGTGCACTGCCAAAACCAAAATTGGTGCTTTACTTACATGCCATTGGGTTCAGCTCAAATGATGTCCAAAGGCTGTCCTATATACCTCACTGTATCCTGCAATTACCAAAGATTAATATATGACTTCATTTTCCTCTTTTCTTTCTCAGTAATTCTGGGACCGGAGCCAGCAGCACAGTTTCCTTTTGACTCAAAGACATCATTCAGTCTCTGTTTACACTTGTTTTATAAGGGAAAAAAAAACCTTCTCAAAGCAACCATCTTTCTCTGCATTTTTTCCTGCTCTCTAACATAATTAATAGAAAATTGCCTCTATCTATCATTTAAATGTAATCACATTTGTGAAGGAATTTTTATGAAGATAAATACAGAAATAATTCACAGCTGATCCCAAGGTCAGTCAAAACGACTCGGAGGAAACTTTGTAGGCAGGTGAAACTGTCCTTAATTTGCTGTTGTGCTCGGAGAGCTTTGTCTGACGGTCATTTTCAGTAGCCACACGTGTGATATTATTACAGTAGACAGAAACATTATGGCCATGGAGACTTGTAATTGTATACGGCAGGGTGTGTTTGTAACACAAGCTTACTTTGCATTAGCCGGAATCAAAGCAGACAGCTAAAGGTGACTCATTTGCAACCAGTGAGACACAGACTGTCACTGACTACTGAATCTGCCACATTTTCACGCGATAATTGGATGCATGTGAAAAGATCACCGTTTTTTCCGATGTTAATAATGTCCCTGCATATATGATTACAGAACACATCGACTATCGGTTGTCTGTGTATGCAAAAGTGACGCTAGCATCAATAATAAACTCATTGTGATACTGAACACTGTAAACCGTGGACCACGTTACCCACCCAGTTTTTAAAAAAAAAAAAGGCATAATTGCTACAATTATCTTTACTATTATAAAACCGTAGGACATGGTTATTTAAACTGCACATCTAAATAAAAATAAAAACAAATGTATTTTTAAGGTTGTCTAAAAAAGTGCTGTCTAAAATACCTACTGCATTTTAAAGAGAACTGAACATGTTTATCTTAGTGGATAGAAAGAGTATATAATGCATAACGTTTTCTAAAATCCCACCCGTTCTCGCACAGCATGGACTTACGTGAAAAATGAATTGAGTGGCTTAAGAAATCAAATCGGTTTTCATTTTGCGTTTCGTTTCATCGATAGTTCATCAGCATCAGCAAAAACACTCAAAGGCTCATTCCGATCAAACTTCTAAGGACAAAAGCTAGGGTTTGAAGTCATTGTTTCTTTGGGGGTAAAATTAGCTCTTGGACAAGAATAACAGGCTCTGTGCGTGGACTCCTTTCGTAACGCGTGCCCCGCTTGCAGCGGGCAGAATGTATAGTTAAGCACTTTCTGAATAAGACGCAGAGACTGAAAGGTCATGAGCGCATGTCACTGATTCATTTCAAAACGCCAGTTTTTTTTGGCAGCTCTTTTGTGGTATTTTATTAACCGATATTATAGGAAACGATATAAAATGATATGCAAATTTAAAAACTGGGCTGGTGCATTTCTTTGTTGATAAACCAATCTAATTTCCATTATTCTCGAGTTCCCGACCAAATGCAGTTTTATTCAACAGCACATGGTTAGTGCGCTCAGACTATGACTCAGTCTTCTGTTTGTTGTTCACTGAAACATTAATGGGTTCACACTGTAATTCCAACTAAAAAATAGTTTTAACATTACAATAAAAAAAAAATTCAGAGCAGGCATTCAGACAGCTGTTATTGTGTTCTGTCAAAGGTCTTATTTTTACTCTCCTCACAATATATTCTCTCTAACTCTGTCTCTCTCTACCCCTCTCAAAAAAAAACCTGCTGCACACTGATGTATGCGTACATGCATATATCATCTCTGCCTTTGAATAGGCTTAGTCAGAAATGGAAATGAGTGAGTCAGCATTGTGCAAGAAGCTGTTTTCTGCCAAAGCTTTTTGAATATCAGTGAAGAGCGATATAAAGAACATTAGCATGTTGATGGAACTTTGCATCTTGTCTGAACAGACTGTATCTGTTGAAAACAGAGAAGGACAAACTGAAAGGCGGCTAGGGTCATTGCAGTTTTATAGAGTCCTCTAACTTTTTGAAAACGAATATATTTGTGTTATGGTGTAGCCAAGTATCTCTATGAAAGGACTGTACTGTCAGACTTTCAGGAAGTATGTTCTGGTCAAGCTCTATAGGGCCTACATTTTATTAATTAACTTGATTATTTACGCGATGGCAAGAAAATGTGCAGGATGTCTTTCAGTCTAGAAGTTAAGATGATATAAAGAGCGAATGTTAGCTGTCATTCACTGGGGGATTTACAGTAAGCTTACATGAGGCTGCCAAGTTTACACTTTAGAACAGGGAACATATATTCTTTGTTATTTAAGTTTTTCTTCAAGAATTTGCTAATTTGTTGTTTATAGTCAGTAAGGTACTTGTTAAGTTTAGGTATGGAGTGGGATTAAGGGATCATAACATGGCCATGAAGGAAAAGGCACTAATATGCAAAAAAAATCGTTAGTTAATATTGAGAATGGATCCTTCAAATAAAAAAGTGTTTTAAAAAGGTTTTTAATAGATTCATCTTTGGACATTATTAAAATATTTACTTTTAGAATTACAAAGGGAAGGGGAATGATTAACAGTGAGACCAACCAACTACAGCAAAACATCACATATCGGAATATTTTATGTAACTTCTTATATGATTCCAATACATACTTTCATTTTTTTAAGGAACTGAATTTTTAATGAAATTATTTTAAAACAATCTTAATATTTACCTAATTTTAATTACAAATGACCAATAATTTATGTCAAATTATGAGTTTAATTATATATTAATAATTTTAATATATGCTGATTTGATTGATTAAACAGTGAAAAATCAATGAATAATATAGTTGTTGAATATTTTTCAGAATTCTTTGACAAACAGAATGTACAAAACAAGCTGTGTTGATCTTTAACATTACAAATGCCTTTGCTTTTCACTTTTGAAGAAGAAGAAAATACTCTAAATTTATGGTGGTGTATATTAATAAATATTTTGACATGTACTGTATGTGCAGCCAATTTGTATTTTTTTTTTATTTGTTTAAAGTTACAAAAACCTTATAATATGTCAGCTTTTTTACTATTGGCAGAAAGACAGTAGGCCACAATTGCCTGGAGGAAGTTTGCACATGTTTGCAAGTAACAGAAACCTGAGCATTTGTACAAAAGTAAACAGTGTAGTTAGTTCAGTACGCCTGGCTTCTGTCTGTCAGTAAGGTACTCAGCTCTTGCTGTATTGTAAAGTGCAGGTGCTGCTGGGCATCTTGAGTGCAAAATAGCCCCATTAAAATATTCTAGCAATTGGACGATGCATTTATTTGTATTTTACCAGAAAGCATTAATATTCGGGCTATCTAGAGAGGAGTCCAAAAGTCTGAGAACAAATTATTAGCATTTTGAGTGAAAATGTCTTTTATGTTTGTGCATCTTGCGCTCCAATAGACTCAAGAACCTTCTGAGTTCACATCAGGGACATCAGGGTCACAAATTTGCTTAAATTTGCTTAGTGACCTAGAAATAAGAATCTTTTGATTTGACGTCACAGCTTTTCTTTGTTTCACATTTTCACTGCCCTAAACTTTCAGTTTATTTCTATATTTAAATAGGAGGGGAGAAATCAATCCCACAATGCGGTCTCGGACTTTTAGGCTTCGCTGTATATCGCGATTGAGTTATATCTCACCCCTCGACGGCTATGAAGTGACGAGATCATGCCAAATGACCTATATTGTGTTGCCGCTGTAGTTTGTACCACATTCATTTAGCGCACATCCGTCCTCTTAAAGCTCCAGGGAATAAAATCTACAGCCATTGCGTCTCACCTTGTTAGAGGTGCTGGGTCTGTACTGGAATCTGCTTTAAAAAATGAAGTTGGGAGAGTGCTGAGCTGACGGCACTGCGAATCTGTAAACACCAATGTAAATCAATTACAACGGGAAAAACACAGTCCCGTGTATAATTTGATCTGATTATGCTGTTGACAGCAGCGGCGTAATGATTACTTCCACACAACAGAGGGAAAGCATGTTGCTGGCTCCGAGATGTGAATGTATTGTATTATCAGGCTAGAAAATCTTTGATTTGATTTGTCGAGTTGTTAGGGCAGCACTAGAAATTCGATTTGATATTAATTAAAGGGAAATGGAGAAGGGGGAAAAATGAATGTGGTAATAGCCTGTGACGACTTCTGAAAAAGAGTTCAGGTGCGTGTGCTTTTTATGTTCGAGATCAATATTAGTGTGCTCGTTTTGATGAGAAGAAACAGTGTGATTTGATCAGTGTAGACCTCAATCTCTTCAGTTCTTTATTGCTTCTGGAGTGATTGCACTCCCACTCCACCTGGGCTCACTCTGCCCATGCATCTGATATCCTCTGTTCGGAATGTTATAGAGCAAACAATGTAAGATGAGTTTTTGGATTTCAATTTTTATCTGTTTTTTTTCAGTGTGTGTGTGTGTGTGTGTTATAGAGGGGGTGGGTGGAGTCGCTATGTGTGGCGGCTGTATAATAGAAAATGAGTAAAGATCAGACCGCCACAATTTTGATGAAGGAACGATCTGCTGGGGTGCTTTGTGCTGTGTTTAGACCAGGTGTCGTGAAATAGCATATTTCACTTATCAACAGTCAGTCTATTATATAAAAATTCATTTTTTTGTTTTTGTTTTTTTTTTGTCAGTTGGTGCAGCTCAGCCTAAAAAAGGATAAACAATGCAGTACTTTCTCTCTTTCTCTCTCTCAGCTGCCTGTTTTCATGGCATAAATGTACCTTGGAGCACTTTTTGGACAATAAATACGTAACAAGTACATATCACTGCAGTTATTTACAGAGTTTCATTTAATGAAGCATAATTTTTGCACAATTACTTGAAGATCAGTATGTTATGATTTCAAAACAGTATTTATATGCTTGGATATTTGAAAACTGATTATTTTGCATGTTAGCATTACACATACCCGATGTCACGGGTGTGGTTTGGCGGAAAGGAGCACACAACGAGTAAAATAAACTTAAACAGATTTAATCCTCTAAACGGGCAAAATAAATATATACAAACAGGCAGGCAGGCAGGCAGAATATAAAGCACGTATGGACCTCGACGATCGGACAAACGGAATACAAACACACAGGACTTAAACACACAAGGAAATAGGAAAGAAACAGGTGAAGACAATAATATGATTAATAGGAACGGAAGGTAGGGCACACAGAGCACATGGTACAAGACAAAAACAACAAACACAGAGTCCAAAGACGTGACACCCGACTTCATATGGGTTTTCATAGACGGTACGTTTGTTCGGTAGCTCACAGAGTACAGAGATGTACTTGAGAGACGAGGAGCTCCCGTTTGAATCCTGCGTAACTATGGTTTGACAAAACAGTTCAAATCTAAAAGGATGTTGAAATGACACGGCTGTATCAACAAACACATTTTTATATCAGCTTTGCATTTGTTAACACTATTCTGGACCACCCCAATACATGCCTATATTAACGTAATAAAAATGTGTCAGGGGTCACATATTGAACCTGTGTTTTAGCGCCATTCGGTGGACATTTCTCTTAGCGATCATAAAGGTCAGTTATTACAGTATAAGGATTTATCAGTTTTGCATTCGTCTTTGTAAGTCTTGCCATTGTCTCAAAACTAAACTGTAGCTGGGGTAATCACCTCAGGATGGGCATGATCTGCCAAATTCAGTCTATTATCATATTATCAGCGATCATAGCTTACTCTGAATACAGTATTTTGACAGTGACTTCGATAATAACTGAAGAACGTGACTTCTTCTGCTATGATGTCATGATATACCCACACCACTAGGTGTCAGAATAAGTTCGTGATTTCACCATATCGGACAGTGAAACGTCAACAAAAAATACCGAGCTTCCATTTGAGCGCACTTTCTAAGAAAACTATAGGTTGAATTCAGAATAGCATACTGGCATGCAACTATTTCTGACATGTGGCAAAAATAGTAAGAGTAGTATGCTATTACAAATTTAGCCATGGTCTCGAGGCTTCCAAACCCAGACAAGCCTAAATCTGAAACATCCTTTCAACGGACGGACATCTAATTATGTGTTGTGGTCTTTCAACTTCTTTCAAATTTTCAGGCTAAGAAGGAACATTGTTGAGCACACAGTAGTTTGACCAAACAATATAAACATTCCCTGAATGGATTTGTTTTCATGAACTTTATGACCTAGATTCTGCAAATCTCATTTCTATCTTAAATATTTATCTTCGCACAGTGAAGCCAGCGTGTTGTATTCACTGAAAACTGCATTCTTGCATATCACTCACTTTTCGAAAGCGTAATGTTATTGTTACCGAGATAGCATTGACATTTATAGACCGAGAGAGTGGAGAACAAGCAAACAGTATAATTTTTGATAAATGAGGAGCGTCGTACGTAACCGTTTTTAATGATCATTATTTACTAGCAAACAGAGAGCCGAGACTAAATCCAAACTATGATGAATTGCTGATCAATACATTGACGACAAGCCACCAGAGCCACGGACTGTAATGGGAGATTGTGTCTGAACCGAATATGTTCAATCAAGCTGTTGTCTAGCAGTAAATGTTACTATACAATGCATGTTATTTGACTTGGCACAGCGAGCCCAGTGTGGCATGTGGTTTGCAAAACACAAGGAGGGTTTTATAAGGGGCAGCTGTGATTACATTCCTCTCTTCCATTCCTTCTCATTATGAATGTGAAACAGAATACAGCCCAAGCATAACTTACAGCACTTACAGGAGGTGTGAAACTCCACTAAGGTACAAACCACACCAAATAAAATATACATAATGCTGGTGGAGTTTCATAGTCTGGCTCTCCCGAGTCCAAAGGACTTGTGCTGACTTCTCAAAATGAAAGGAGAGTCTGTTACTGTGAAGCCATGTAAATAAACACGAGCATTTCACAACTTTGACTTTTTAAGAGGCAGAGAGCTCAGTGAAGGACATGACAACCTAGATAGGCCCATGTGCACCCACCATTAATAATACCCTTTATATATAGCCCATTTCAACCACGTAAGAAAAAAAACTATTAAGAAATAAAAAGCTGAAATTTATGAGAAATACAATGGCATAAAATGTCACAAAGGAATGAATATAACAATAATTATAACAGTGACAGTTTACAGAAACCAATTCTCACCATTACCTAGTTCCTTTTTAGCACATATTCTGCATGACCATATTTTACATTCTTAATACCTAAAATGAATTGCCTTGTTAACTATTGATCATTTATAAATTAAATTAGGAGTTTACTAAGTCAAATGTCATAATTAATGGTTTGTTAATAGCTTTGCTTGTATAATACTATTACTTTTGTCATAACAATCCTAACAATTATTGAAATGTTTCATGCTTTGGTAATTTTGCTTTACTAAAGCATGTTTGTTTTTTGACTTGTGGATATGAGCTTCCATAGTAAAGAAAAAAATCATATATTTTCATATCTCACTTTCTTAAGATCATTATCATAAAAACACCTGATACAATTTTCAGCTATGTGTCTCAATTTAGAGCATAGTTACCTTTTCATTTTTTAATAGAAATTATTAATGGAAAATGCACAACATTGAAGTTTAACAAATGCATTATATTGACCAGGGTAACGCTTTATTTTGATGGTCTCTTATGAACATTCTGTTGACAATAAGTACATTTCCACTTACATGTCAACTACCTTTCATTAGAGTATAAGTAGACTGTGAGACTAGAAGTACAGACTATAAGTGTCTGATTATTATCTGCTAACTTTTTATTGTTATGATCTACCAACAGACAACAGACATTCTACTGATCATAAGTAACTTTTCAAGAACATGTCAACTTTTTCAAACCCTAACCCTAGCAGTCTACTAATACTAACACTCTAATGAAAGTTAGTTGCCATGTAAATGCAAAATTACTTATTGGGGAATAAGGGACCATCATAATAAAGTGAAACCATGGACCAGTTATTTTTGGTTAAATAAAACATACATTGTAAACCAGATATTTGATTTCTTAAACAAATTACTCTTTTAGATAATAAAAAACATAGAGGGTGACCAGTAAAGTTATACACCAGTAAAGTATAATACATTTTAAAAACATTTTTATTACAGTTTTTAACTCAATTATCCAATTACATGAAGTGACTGATCCCATGCTATATCTTACTTAAGACTAATGATACCTAAATCAGTGTAGCTAGTTGTGTATAATGTGTAGTTAAAATACAAATGATGAGTTTGTCAGTGGTATAAAGGAAAGAAGGAAATATGCTACCACATTTAATTTGTTTTGTTGTTGCTTTAGTAAAATAATTGCATAATCTTCTCATTGTGCTTTTTCTAGTGGACAGTATGGGGAATGCGACTAGTGGATGAGTGTCCTAAGTCCCTCTTGGGGAAGCATGGTCACATGCCTAACCCAAGACATTCCCCTTCAAGGGAACTCGCACTGATCCTCTAGCAGCATTCACCATAGTGTACACTAGAGGACGTAGTGTCTCGGCCCTTCTCGGATAACCATGGTTGCATGCACAACCCGAGATCCCCCCTAAGCTAAAGACAGGCTTACACTAGAGGAGTTTTAAAATTCTAACTGATCAAAATCTAGTAGCAGCACACAGACTAGGAGAATCTTAAACATGTACACTCTACAATATTTGACAATCGTAGCGCATCACACTCTATAAGATATTATTATTATGCCAGGGTGAACAGTGCATGTGATTGACATTTTAGCAACTAATGTTTACATATGTTAGCTAGCCTGGTAGCAGCTTTCACTCAGCCGGTACGTTCAAAACTGAGGCAATACCGCCCCAGCACTTCCCTTTCCAGATTCTCGGGAGGGAAAAACGGGGGATGAATCAGGCTAAAAATCCTGCTGCAATCAGAACCAGAATCATCATGGATATTAATAAAGAGCTACTGAGCTAGTGTGGTTTATGTGGATGAATGGATTCTTTTGGACACAGAGCGTCAACGACTTTTACTGCAGCATTTGAGTTTAGTGCTTGCGTCTTGAGTCTTGGTGGTCTGACAGTGGACTCCTGATCAGAGGTTGTTATGAGCTAATCAGTGGGTTCAGCGATGCTTGGTTGGTTCCGGAAGCTCAGCTTCAATAGAAGGGACACGTAGTTCAGGGACAGTGGAGAATCTTATACTACTCTAATAGTCCTTTGATTCTCCTGTCACAGCCCACTTGAGGGGCAACAGACCTAGTTTGCTCTGATGATCTCTTTCTGCTGGGTCATTGCCTTTGTTAGAGTACTGTTTGCAATGACCCCCTTTTAGCAGGGTCCTGTCAAGACCCCATCATTTTTATAGCTATATGTTAGACATTCAGGTTTGAACTTCATTTTAAACCTTTAATGTATATACGTCTAGAAACATCAGTTATTCCTGAGTGATGTTTAATCAATGCGCTTCTAAAACAGTTGAAAAAAATCTATATTGATTATTCTCTAGTTGTACTTAAATGACCACTCATTGGGTTTAATTATGCCTGACTCTCTTTCAAATGCTCTTCTTTAATGAGGTATGTTAACAAAACGAGGAAACAAAACTGTTCTGACTGCTATCTTGTATCATTTGTCTGGAAAGGACTCCATGGGAATGTTAGTTAACATAAAGCCTGCGAACAAAACCTGAGCCTAAGTAAGTTTAAAGTGTGATGAAATTCCAAACTTGGGAGGCTCCATGAAGCAAATTCCATCGTTTCGAGTCTCTCCCTTTCACATCTCATCATCAACACTTGTGTCACATTCACCAATTGAATGGGACATTGTCCTCCCCTCAGAGCCCAGTCTCAATAACTGCCCATTTTCTGGGTCCCTGCCCTCACACAATCACGTATCAACTCCAATCTGTCCACATAATGCTCTGCTGCCTGCCTGGAATGGCTGCTAAAACCTAGTGCCACTCCATTTGCATCCACTGCTTCTGGCCAGGGTACGATTCCCTGCGATAATAAACACCCCCTGTCGAGAAGGTGCGGGTTTGATGGATTTTGTCACCAGAAGAAACTTGTATATGCAGCATTTCAAAGCAAGCAGCGTATATGCCATGGTCTAACACTTGTTTTCATACTGAGGTGCATCTCAAAACGATCCATTTTTATAAATGATGCTTATGGGACAAACATTGAAGTATTTTAATATAAGCTTGATATCTAAATAATGTTTGTAAATGCACCAGATACGATCATGCTCATCAAGTGTGCATAAGTCAGCTGCCCGTATCTGAGCGCTATTTGCAGCTCAGCATAACATTAATATTCCTCTTAATGGCAGTTTTGTTTTCCACAGGCCTGACACTCTAGACAAGATTGTTAACATGACAAAGAGCCTTCTTAAGTAACTTTAGATTTAAAGATTGATTGTAGATTAGTGAGGATGTCAAGAAAGGAGAAATCTGATCTGCTATTTGCTTAAAAGGGTCTTATACTCATTGTGGGAAAAATGGCTTGCACTATACAATGGTCAGTTCTTGTTCTTGAATTTGATTGACAGAGTGTGTGGATATTTAGTCCAGTCTATCAGTCTATCAGTGCTGTTTAGTATATTTTTAATGTCTTTCTGCAAGCAACATCATTATACCAGCAGATGTCGACAAGTTACTGCTATAATGAAAGAGTCTAATTTGTCGATTTGTTCAAAACATTGATCATTCTGGAAAAAAGTGAGAAAACGAATTAAATGAAATCAAAAAATATCCCAGATTGATTCAGAGACATCTTTAAGAGACATTGACTGCATTCAAAATCTCAAACTTTTCTACTGTATAGTAGTATAGGCAAAAAAAAACGTATGCGACAAAAGAAGTATGTCCACATTTATAGTACTCATAATATAGTTGGCAAAAAGTGCTTGAATTACCTACTATTTACAGCATATGATGGACATTTTACCATCCAGTAGAGGATTTGTGAATGACACTGGTATGTCACATGATAATGACAACATTGCAAATGTAGTACATCCAGATTAAATTCATACTCTTTATGAATATAGTTGCAAGGTAATTATCTATTCAAAACACCTACTCAAGTAATATGCAATTTTGGATGCAGCCATTGTCTATGCATTCACAAGCGATTCATTCTAAACAGAAACCAGAGACTGTCAATATGAAAGTCATTTACAGCCAATTTTTATAAAACATTGAATCATTCAGGAAAGAAACAAGTGTCATTATGAGCAAATCACTGAATCATGCGTTCAACCCATGTGTTCGATAACACTGATTCATTCAGGAACAAAACAAGTGACCGCATCCACAAGTGAGTCACTGCTTCATTCACTCAGATTATTCAAAATACTGATTCATTCAGGAACAAAACACCCCCACTGCACTGTGCGTCGTTCAAAGATGTGCAATTCATTCCACTTCGACATTGTCTGAAATCATTTTAATCACTGAAGCTATATTGCGAGCTATTAATTTATTGCTTTTTAAAGTACTGTGCATGCGCCGTAGTGCAGCGCTCTTGCTCGTGTGATACTGCTTAAAAATAGAAACATAATGAATCTCTGCTGAGATTCTCTTTCATATCTCAACTGCCCAAAACTGCCACTGATGTTATAACAGCCTAATTTGCAAACATATCTGATGGAGCCCGCAACTGTTACATTACAACAGAAAAATATTGTCTGAAAACACAAAACCACTTTGTTTTTATTTTACTACTGCTTGATTCTGACAACTGTATAAACTGCCCACACAATTTAATTGCAGAGCAAACGGCAAAAAAAAATGATTTGAATATTCTCAAACCGAATGTTGTTCTCTTTTGGAGCCTGTGGGCAGAATTACAAGGCCATGTTCTTGTGCACCCCCAGCCCTGTGTTGTCAAGCACACTCAATTCCATTTGGCAGTGAGTGATCAATATCTCCCCTCTCTCTCTCTCTCCCCTCCCCCCCCTCTCTTCTTCCATACTGCACATTTATATCTCCCTCATTGGCATAAAGATATGGACGTTATAGCAACCCACAGCTCATTGGTTAGAAATGGTAGTTATTTTTAGAGCAGCTTAATGGAACAATAGTCATTCCTCTCTCTTTCTCTCTCCCTCTCTCTCTCTCTCTCTCTCTCTCTCTGCGCACATTCTCTCTTTTGGGCACAAAGGTCATGGTGAAATGGATTAGATTTTGTTGTTTGATTTATATCTGTTGTTATTATGTCCCTTTCAGTATCCCATTCCAGTAAAGCGCTGATCTGCACCGCATATGAATTTTCTGCTATATGCAGAATATTATGTCCACAAACAGAATATACTAGAGAAACTGTATCTGATTTCTTTCTGTAGCCTACTTTCTCATTAGAACACCTTATCATTAAATTCTTTTTTCCATAATACTTCTCCATCTGAGTGTCTGTGGAGGTGTAGTAGCCTGGGGCTTTGGGGACCCTTGGGATTTACTACTCCATCCCAGGAATTTCTCTCTCTCTCTCTCTCTTGCTCTTTTTTTTTTTTAACTATGGTCCTTTTCTATTCACATGCGAGGAAAAAAAAGAAAGTAGTGATTTGATATCTGTGCTGAGGGAATGTAAAGGGACCCTCTGTCTCCATCGTGGCGTACAGTATATTTTTGTTGCTAAAATGAGTAGTAATGCGAACGGGAAATGCACCAGCTTTACAAGGGCGTTGAGTTGTCCCTCAACCCATGAAGCAACCATCTGTTTGGGCTTTAAGCTCTTTTGTATTAAAGCTGTAATAGCAAAAGGTCATTCCGGGAATGACATCAATAAACTTGTGAATTAATGCAAAACAAAAGGGGGAAGCGATACCTCTGTACTCGAGGGTACATCTGGGTCCACCTAATCTTCTGCTATGGAAACAAATCAATTAGAGTCACTGCAATTATGAACAATGAAGAACTGAATTTTACGTGGCCGTTTTTTAATGAACGGATGGAACATCCATGTAGCGTGTGGCACATCTTAGATTAAAATGCAAGCCTATGAAATTAGTCCTACTCTTTTCCAGTGCAAAATCTGCACGATAAAACTTAATCAAGCGTGGCTGAAACGCAAGCCCTAGTGCTTTTGGCAACAAAAACAACAAATAAACTATCCATGTGAATATTGGGAGGAGAATAATAGAAATGTCAGATGGAATAATCCTTTGTCACTGATATTTCCCCCCTGACCGTGAAAGGTCATGGCAGATCACTCAATTAGATGGCCCGTGGCCTGAAACCTTTCTATCCTGAGTTCAAGCAGAAATACTCGCATACTCAGAGCTCCCCCTGCTGTTTCTTTAAAGCAGCTACAAGTGTGCCTTAAGCCCCCTGGTGCCAAGAATCCTCTCAAAGCAGACCAGAGGGAATGAATCTGTATTTATTTCAGAAAAAAAAATCCAATTAAGCCAAATAAATCTGTTATGGTTTTGCTATGTTCTCTGGTACATCAGACTACAAATTACTGCTTAAATGTTTTTTTTTTTTTGTTTTTTTTTTTTTTAAGTCCTGTACGACACACTATGGAACTCTGTGTTTTTCAGCTATTTCTTTATATCCGCTTTTATCCGTGCTCATAAAATTATTCCAGGTTACACACTTCAGTCATTTCTGTTCCCGCATGGAAGCACAATTTTTGATCAAAACAGGTTTGGGCAGATTTGGGACAGTGACATTCAGGGAGAAAGACACTGTCTGATCCCTGCTCATGCATCCACTTCTGTGTTCACAATCAGTCTGTTTGCTTACAGGTGTGTGCCAGATAAAAGAACTATTCATACACGGTAACTGTAGAGAAGCATATTGAGAATGCATGTGTTTATTTAAAGACCGTCTTTGTGAGTATAAGTGAAGATTGAATAAGTATAGGGTTGGTCTAAGGGAACAATGTGGAAAGTGTATGCATTTGTGCAATTGCTAGAAATGGACAAAATATCTGATATTATAGGATTATTATTGTTTACTAAAACCAAAAGGGTTTTTTTTGTTAGTAGAAATGATAAATAAATAAATATATAAAACCTAGTTCACAATATAACTATATAAAAACTGTCATTTCTAAATGATACTAAACTATTCCTGGTATAATATAATTTAGTGATGTTAGCAATTTTAAAAAGTGTATTGTTCTCATATTTGGAACCCATAAAAGATTCTACATAGAACCCAAATTACTTTTTTTCCCAGATTTGTACAGTATATCAGTGTTATAATAGTTATTGTTATTAAATATGTTTAAATGTATTTTTTGAGATGAAATAGTTAATTTTACATGTTCATTTTCCCATATTTAAACGTTTTTAGTACTTTAGTTGTCATCCCTCAATTAAATTTATTCCTTAAAAATAATTGACAGATAAGTTTATGTTAATTGTAATTTTTATCGAATCTCAAAATAACCATCGAATTTGTGCTGTACATTTAAATGAAGTGATACTTTAATTTTGGTACTAAAATTTAAAATTGATTTTGTTTGAATGATTTGATTTTATGTTCTACTTATTTAGATGCATATTGTCACATATTTTCATTATTAACTAGATGCGTATATGCTTATTATAGCTATTTATTGGTCATTATGAAGCATTGCCTTATTCCGCATTTTCATATTGTAGATCTCTTAATCCAACTAATTTCCTAATTATTAATCAGTAAATTAAGGAGTTTGAAAGAAAGAAAGAAGAAAGAAAGAAAGAAAGAAAGAAAGAAAGAAAGAAAGAAAGAAAGAAAGAAAGAAAGAAAGAAAGAAAAGCTGCTGTGTGAGGGTTTGGCTTAGGGAAAATCATTAGCTCAGATATAAAAACAATAGCAATGAATGGACAGTCCTGACAGAAGAGAGAGAGTGAGTGAGTGAGTGTGTGTGTGTGTGTGTGTGTGTGTGTGTGTGTGTGTGTGTGTGCGTGTGTGCGTGCGCGTGTGCTCGCGCGCAGTGCACGCTTGTTGCTCATGTTTGTTGTTCCATTTTAGACTGATAGGATTTGTGACTGATTGTTATAATCTGCCTGTTTCAGGCCCAAGGGAAAGCTATTAACATCTGTATCTTGTTTATTTGTCATGCTATAATTTCCCCCTAATCAAGTCTTAATAACGACAAGAGGATTGAGGAATTAGCTGTCTGATGGGCATTGTGCGAATCTTCTTGCTGATTACTGGAGTGAAACACTTCATTTAGCGTGACACACTAGGTTGACTACCTCAATTAACCATTCACCATGATGTCAGAGCATGACGATGTGCTCGACGAGTGTGTTTGAAGATGAAAGCTCCTCTCGTGCACTTCACCCGCAACTTTAAATGAGGAGCCAACATAAACGTTCGCATCCTCATTAAAGATTTGATGATTCTGCTCTGTGATGTGACATTACCATTAGCTTCCCATAAGCGTCGGGGCGATTTTAATAAATACGTTATTCTGCTGACCCCAGTGCTGTCTTTGTGTCGTGAACCTCGCAATGCCTTTAAATTGCGCTCATTTTGTGTAAGGCATCTAATGAGCTGTCGGTGATATTGGTTGCTGTCGTTCCTTTCTCAGCCGGCGGAGGGCGCTGTTGCGCCTTTAAATAATATTACACAGCCGTCTTCGGTAGCTAGAAGCAATTTTATATCAGCCATCTAAAAGTCATAAAGTGATACGAGAACTACATCTCTTCATGCAACTGTTACTATTGACAAAATACAGCCACTTTGGTCCAAAGTCCTTCTGTGATAATCTATGACACATTTGTGAACCAACAGCAGCAAGCCACACTGAAGCGACATGCGAGATATATATATGCTCAAGTGACCTTAACAATAATGGTATAGTGTTGTTAAAAGCATCGCGTTGCTCTATGTTGAATGATATTGAACGTGCCATGGTACTTTGGATATTACCGTGGTATTCTTTTCTACTGTTTCGACTGTTTAGTTAACACAATCGCATGCCTTTTCAATGCAAACAAACTAGATTTAGACTTTTTAGTCATACACAGGTGTGGATCATCTTTATTCAGAAGACAAAGAACTTCAATATGCTGTTTTAGAGGCTTTGAAGCTGTTGGGTGGAGCTGCATGTTGTAGTTGCTATGGGGGATGTTAATATTTCCTCGAGGACCAGTGGAATAGGTCATGCGATTACAATAAAATCAGTAAGCCCCAAATGACAGCATACTATCATCATAATACACAGTCATCTCTTTGCTGTAGCTTTGTGTTTAGACTGAGGTATGATGTTGCTCGGTTGAAGCAAATATTCATTATATGAAACCAAAGTATTAAATTCAAATAAGTCACTCCAAACATCAGTAAGGTTATCGTGAAAGCCAAAATAATAATAAAATAATAATTAAAAAAACGTAAATGAAAATGAGACATTTGCCCTTAATATGTAATACGTACATATTAAAACACGCTCAGATTGAAAACATAAAAATATAAAAAGCATCAACGTTAACTTTATTTGAAAGACATAAGAACAAATACGTCTGCCCTATGCGTCTTGACATGAGCACTTCTCCCCCGAATATCCAGTGAGCATCTCATAGAAGTGACACTGTGCTTTCTATTGCAAATGTCAGGCATATGCTTACTCCTTACATGTCAATCGTTATGATGACAAGGGGGTTTTCAAGGTATGCATAAGCAGTTCTTTCCAGCTGAACGTGGTTTCCCACGAGAACAGCAAAGTCTGTGGCTTTTCAGGTTTCAGAAATAACATGACATACAGTCATATATCTGTCAGTGAATCGTGTTTCCTTTTTCGCTGTACAGCATTGCTAAAAAGTTGTGTAAAGCAATATAATAAAAGACCAATAGACTAGTTATCTATTAAACTGCCGTATGCCACCTGCTGTGCCCTGAATGCAGATCCAAGCAAAACTATCTACACATAGACTATTAGAATACATTTAGAACAAACATTAAACACAGGATAATATATGTTTATGGTTGTGCATATATGTGCATGAATCCAGTCGTTGGAGCTTGAATCAGTTCATTCAACATCATGAATTTATTTCAGTCCTAATATTTAAAAGCATTCAACATACAAGCATATATACCTTCTGTTATGACTAGACTGATTCTGACCGTATCAAATTATGTATCAGAATATCAAAAATAGTCAAATATTGCATGGAATTGTTCTGCCTACGTTACGTGTCAGTCATGTGTATTGTACTGTGTGGTATGATATTCCCATAAAGCCACATTTATAGGATTACACACATGCTACATACATATTGTTAAAGTTCTTAATTGCAGCATTCTAAAAAAATCATCAAGCGTTAATATTCTCCTTCACTTTACCATACAAGCTTATCTCCAGGCTTCTCTTCATGCTCGCTGGCTTCCACTTGTTTACATGAAATCCAGTATAATTGTGTTTTTAAATGAACAGTAAATGCAGCTTACTCAGGAAGGTTAACTACAAAACAAGGCCCAAGCAACTCTACAGGTAGTGATGAACGTCCACTTTAGCCAGGACATTGTAGAGCCTTCATCTCTAGTTCTTCATCATTCTAATTTCTGTTAGAGAAGAAAACAAGTTTAAGTGTACATGCTACATACATGTAAATATATTTATATATTGTATATAGATAGATAGATAGATAGATAGATAGATAGATAGATAGATAGATAGATAGATAGATAGATAGATAGATAGATAGATAGACTGTATATATATATAATAAGGCCATATCGTTACTTTTAGACTGGGGCTTTTTTTTTCATTTCATTCTGCACATTGTTAAAGTTGCAAGAGAATAAGGGTCTGTGGATCCCTAATTCTCATGCTAACCACACAACTCTTATTTGTGAGGCAGTCATGTGACCATTAGATATCCATTACACCTGAACAATATCTCACTGTGCATTCATCAGCTTGTCATGCATGTGTTCTCTGTTACTCAGCACAGAGGAAGTAGTGTGTATGGAGAAGAGAGAAGTGGGGGAGAGAATTAAAGACAGAGGTAAGAGCAACGTGTACGTGTCATTATAAAAATACATATGTGAGGCAAAACAAAACAAAACAAAACAGAAAACATGCAGCAGAAGTGAAAACAGTCTTAACATTACTAATTTGTCTTGTAGTAAGAGGAGAGTCAGAAGATCTTTCAAAAGCAATTAGTGAGGAGATATATAATTGCCTAATCTGTTGACATCAGTTTTACTTGTTAGTATTGATTGAGCTAATTTACATCCGGACTTCAGTCTGATTTACTGACAGCTCATGACCACGGTTTGCAGAAGATTGCAACACACTTGACCTAGTCTGCTCTGTTTTTGAAGGGTTTTTGTTTGTTGTGGTTTTCACAGCTCATAGTATGAATCTATTTAATTAATCAGATCTGAGGTGAATAACATTATTTCATCGTCATTTCAAACAAACGGAAAACTGCTCATTTGTGCTGTAGCTCGGCTAAAAACAGTATCACTATAAGCACTAAAAGCAAAAAGCTGCACGTTTGAGGTAAACAATAATATTGCATTCTCCAGTCATCTGGGGCCTGTTTCAGAAAGGAGGTTAAGTAAAAACTCTTGAGTAGGTTAACCCTGAAATGAGGGAAACTGAAATCTTGTGTTATTTTTAATAATAATTTTATTAATTCATTAAATAAATTAAATGTTTTTACATTTTAGTGGTAAAACATTGGCGATGCACACTGTAGGCAGATTTTTAAGTAAAAGTGGAGACTGGAGCTGGAGAATGAGCCCATTTCCAAAAAAGTGGAGTGTTCCTTTAAGATGATGAGTAAGATATTTTTCTAATCTAATTAAGAAATTTAACAAGTTGGATTAGAAATTATTTAATTAAAATGGCAATATTTAATGTCAAGTGCATTTTTTGATATGTAAAGTAATTTAGCCAACGCCAATTTTTTGTGGGGTGTGTACCTTTAAAATGACATTAGTTCAATAATTTACAGTTTTCACTTCTGATATTTTAACAGTTACGCATTGATGGAAGTGCGAACGCAGACGTCTTTTTGGCTGTAGCTGTTGCCATGGTGAATTGTAATTTCGGCGCTCCACTGATCATGGCTTTTCATAGCCAAAAAACCTCAGAGCTAAACTCAGAGTCAGCCTACTCAGAGTTGAGTAAACTGACATAATTCAGACGATCTGAAACTAGAAACTCTGAGGTTTTAATCTCTCGGTAAGTCAGCTCAGAGTTCAAGTTTAAACTCAGAGTTGGTAGAACTTCCTCATTGAAACAGGGCCCAGAATCAGGAGAGGACTATGTGTAGATCAAGAGAGTCCAGAACAGTGCTGATCAAATACGTCTGTGGTTTATGGAGTGAGAGAACAACAGGGGATGGACTTTTTTCACTGGAGAAATCATTATTATGGATTACTTCACAAGATGTTAAATGATTGACAGGATTATTGTGATGCATTATCTTGCATTTTCTGCATATTTTCTAGAACCTTTAAAAGAAGTGTAGTAATACTTTAGATTACTCTGGTTACGTCATTAGACAATTTTAGTAGCAGTGCATCATCATGGCCTAAATTAGCCTGCTCAAAGTCCCATTTTAAAATGAGTAATATGCAGGCAGACCCAGGTGTCCCCTTGAGAGCTCTAGAAATAGACATCTATACACAATGCTGCAGCTAGTCCTAGATCAGAAGGAAGTGGGTTACTCTATTACGCTAACCCTTGCAGCACTCTTTTGTATAGTGAGGCTAATACTGCTAAGAGAACTTGGCCTATTTCCATTAAGCGACTGCACACTAAGCAGGAGCTTTTGTGTAGTTATTGGTCATATGGAGATGAATCTTCAGTTTTGTTTAATTCTGGAAGTACTAACAGGTTTGCATTTGGAAAATCCAGGTGGGCTCTTGATCCAGACCAGACAATGAGGCATTTAATCAGCTAATGTGAGGAGCCTAATCTAACTCCTCCTTTACAAAGAGGAGCCAAAGCCATACATAAGCCATCGCATTATGCTCAAATGAGGGCGCTCTGCTTGAATAAACAAAGAACAGAATACAATCTCCTGAAAATTTACCCATGGCTGATTAAAATGGATCCTGCAGGGGGGGGGGTTTACTGGAAGGCTGCCCTGACCACCCTGTCGCTCAGGGGCTGGGTGGGTCTGAAGTTGTCCCCCAGCATCCCATCATTGCCTTCTGGAAGCTCTGCTCCTTTAATATGGGACCTGAGACGACGAAACTCTTCAATCTGGGGCAGAGAGAAGTGTTGAATGTTAATTGAAAGAAGGCCAGCATTCACCTGTGCACTACAGTGGGAGGGGTGCATGTGAGCGGGGCCCAAAATTAACTGTTTCCACAGTGGGCAATGGTGGGTGAATAAAACACACTGACCATAAATGTGACCCTGGACCACCAGTCTTAAGTAGCACAAGCAATAGTATGCAATAGTAATTGTATGGGTAAATAAAGCAAATCTTTAACAACTTTAAATGCAACTTTTTTTTTGCACCCTCAAATTCCTTAAGATTCCTTAAATATAAAGATTTTTAAATAGTTGTACTCTGCCCAAATGTTGTCCTATACTAACATAATCAATACACACATCAATAAAAAGCTTCTCTATTCAACTTTCAGGTGATGTATATTAAATTAAGCTACTTGATTGTTATGTCACAAAAAAAATGTAATCTATATTATCTTCCAAACAGAAGAGGAACACAGAGTTTCCAATAAAAGAGAGTTTAATACAAATAGTCACACGTAACACTACTTTAAGGACTGACAAGTAGAACTAAACAGACAGGGTTTTAAACACAAGAACATAATTGGGAGAACTTAAAACAGCTAGACAAACACAGACGGGAACTAATTAACTAACAATCACAAACAGGAGGACAGAAAGAACCAAATAAGGGCAGGGAAGACTAAAGAAAAAAGAAAACCCAACATACACATGACACTTTGCCTGCATACATACAGTGTGGGCACATAAAGCTATATATACTATATAGTTATGTGAAAGTATTATCACAAGGTTTTATATACAGTTTAGATATGTATCAATCTAACTTTATCTGCATAAATAAAGGATATAAAGCAATACATACAGTATTGCAAATCTCAACTGCATGTTTTTATTTCTTTGCAAAATAATGTAACTATATTAACAACCAGGTTTTATGGCTTTATTACTTTTATTCTTTTATTATACTTTATTACTATAGACACAGTATATATATATATATATATATATATATATATATATATATATATATATATATATATATATATATATATATAGTAAGTAAATTGCTTGATTGCTTGTATTGTCATAAAATATTAAGGACAGATAAAAGATATTCTAAACATTAACACCTTGATCTTAGGCTGCTATACAAAAATGTTGTGGAAAAATGTTATAGAAATAAAATTAGTTTGACTTAAACATGGCAGAACACTGATGAGTAACTCTTATTTCTTATGTGAGTGTTGAATGTAGACCACGGGTGTAAGTTTTTTCAGAAACTTGATAAAGTATTTTCTTAGCTTTTCTATTTTTTCCCCTCCCATCGTAACTTATAATAGTCTGAAGTATTTGTTTGAAGTCATAACACAAGCAGGGTCATATACCCTGCTCAAGTCCAAAATTGGGATAACATATCAGTGCTGCATGTTGACTTAATCCGAAAAAGGAACGATTTATAACAAACGCGTTATTATAGTCATCAAACACAGACAAGACCCTGACCTGCTTTCATGTTTGACTTCATAATCAATATATGACTGGCCTTTACTTGAAAGTACCCCTGCTCTGCCAGTCATTGAGATCAAAGATAAAGTAGTTGCAGACAAACAGCATATATTGTTCTTCAACTTATGATGTATATCACTGTGGTTAACCCCACTCTGTTCAAGTCATGTCAGTTCGGTTTATGATTTCCCTATTATGTGTTTATATCAATTAGTGTTCTATTTTTACTCCGCAAATGTACATTGAATTGAAATATATATATATATATATATATATATATATTTAACAATAGCTGTGAAGGTGTTACCTGCATCTGAGAGATGGTAAGCGGGTAACGGTAAAGAATCCAGGTGACGTTCTCACTACAGGGCGGTGTGGTTAAAGAGCCCTCATACACCCAGTAATCTCTTAAGAGAGGATCTGAGGAGGCAGACACACCAACGGAGACAGTCAGATACACACTGGTAACCTTTAACAAATATACATCAAGATACTGTCAGCAAAGATCAAATACCAAAACGTGCAAATAAAAAGTAAATATCAAACGAATTTACCAGGCAGTAACGTGTTGGGGTTAAAACATGGAATTATTTTTGTCTTTCCCTGTACACACACACATAGGCATAAAAAAAAAAAAAAATCAGTCACAAGCATATAAGTGGTATTTTTGGCTGTTGTCTCTAGTGAGCCAGCTCTTCTGCTCACCTTATACTGCAAGTCCTGCAGGACGTCTGTGATGGCCTTCAGCCCAAGGTGTTCCTTCCCAATCTACAAATTAGAGCACCTTTGTCAGCTGACTGCAGAGACGCTAAAAAATGCCTTTTTCTTGAAAGGCTTTCTGTATTTAAATCATGTTTTTCTGTACACAGAGCTATTAGGTAGTTTTGTTGATGATGACTTCCACGTGGAGGGGTGTGATACCTGCACAAACAGGGCGATGATAAGGATGCCTTTTTTCTTGCCCATGGCCTCCTCCACGCTGTTGAATAATGTAGAGTTCCAGTGGATGAGATGAAGCTGTGGGAGATATTCATCACTAATTGAGTGATCTGCGGTAAACCTAACTCTAAAATGACAACATATTCAAAGCATGCCAAATTATAAAGGCGATGATGCCAATTCTGTGTTGTGTCAAAAGACTGGTTCGACTCGCAGTTGTGCTAACAACTTGAGAAAACTTGATATGGTAACAGGTTGACAAACATGGTAACACGTTAAGAGCGGGTCCTTATCTTTCTCCTTGTGTACAGACGACTAGGAGTAGGAGAGCAGGTGCCAGGAACAGGTGATTTGAATAGATCACTTGATGATAAATCCCTCTTTAGAGCATGTGGTATTGTTGTTTTTGACATGGATGGGCTCCCAGTTTATGGTTTTGTAGTTAAAAAAGGCTTCCTTCCTCATAAGTCAAATGGACAAAGCGCCTGACACGCTGGTGTGCTTTGCTTATGCAGAGTTAATGCTGTGACCTGTTAATATAGGCCCTCAAAATAAATATGTGTCGTTTATGTGTGCGGTGTGAAGCGGACTTGTTTTAGTCCGTCCCTCGAACATCAGAAAGGGTGCGTGAGAACAAACAGGAGAAAATGATGAACTGACGGAGTGACACTGACCTCCATAGGAAAAGCCTTGAAGTTGACAGTGTGCTCAGATCCCCTCTGGTTCTCTTTGCCCCAGTGGAAGCGCACCTCGCTTAGTTCATACTCGTGGTCACTCGGGAGAGGACCCCCAGTCACAACTGAGACAGCATTACGTAGGTCACGGGAAAGGGAACAGGATGAAATGGCATTAAAACAAGCTGAGCGTACATGAGCTGGTTTGCCACAGACAGCAGATTTATGTTATTTAACCTCTCCGTGACCTAGAAAAGCAAAACATCTTGTCATGCCACTAATGTGCTCTTGGTTAAAGAGATAGTTCAGGCCAAAATGAAAATTATGTCACTATTTAATTGTCATCATGTTCCAGATAATGGGCAACCATTAAATGGATAGATCCAAAGCAATTGCAATGCCTGATATTTTTGAAATATAAGAACGTCAGTATTTGTGAAAACTAGATGATTAAAGTATAGAAGCTGTTAACATATAAATCTCATATTTTAAATGGCTCATTACCTGTCAAACTTGATCAAATGAGGCCGTCTAACCAGCTTTTTTTAAGCATAACTGAGATACTATAGTTTTTGTTGATATTTTGAATTAAATCAAATTGATTTTGTTGCTTTGTCATTTTTTTTATCAGTTTTTGTTAAATCTCAGTTTGTTAAATCTCAATATAGTTTATTATTTTTTTGCATTTCAGTTTGTAATTTTAGTACATCAAATTATGCTAAATTCTAAATAGAAATTCTTTTTTTGAAACTAGCTGAAATATAATACGTTTTTATTATTGGACATCAGTTAACAGTTATTTTTGGTCACACTTCAAGTTTTAATTCTCGCTATTAACAAATCATTAACTGACTTTTGCCTCAATAAACTACTAATTTGCTGCTTATTAGTTAATAAGATAATTGTTAAGTTTAAGTATTGGGTGGGATTTGGAATGTAGAATATGCTCATGCAGAATGCGTGCTTCATAAGTACAAATAAACCGCCAATACGTTATTAATAGGCAAATTACTAAGCAATTAGTTAATAGTGAGAGCGGGTCAAAAAGTGTTGCCTGATTTGTTTATGGTTTTATTTTTAGTATAATAACCCTGAACCTGACTTGTGCACCTCATATTATCTTTTGAAATGAAAAAAACCTGTATGAGCAAAGTGAGATTTAAGATGAACTGCTCTCATGAGAAGATGCAAAAACTCAGCGGTTAGTACCTCTACATAAGGTTGTTTCATCTAAGGATTGACCCCGCCTGTGTAACACCAAAACTACCCAGCACTGGAAAAAATCAACCTAACATATGGCGGTTGATTTTTTTGAAAACCCCCCATCAATTTTTATAGTGTAGCATCCACTTATAACATTTGAAAGCTAGAATGTAATTTTTAAATATACTCTAAAATGTTAAAGTTGAAGTAAAAAAGTTCATTTTTGGTGCTTTATGGTACTTTTTGCTACATCTTCTGTCTTTTTTGGAACTTTTGTCATAGCTGTGAAAAGCTATGAATGGCATGTTGGTAAACAAGGCAGAAAGTAAATAATGGCAGAAGGATCATTTTTAGTGAATGTTCAGCATGTTATACCTGATTTGGACTTGAGCATGATCCTCACAGTATGACCGTCGTTAATGACTTCACAGTCCCTGCAAACGACATAGTTGGGGTTAAGCCCCACCTCCAGAAGCCGAGGGTCATAGCGGGCCTCCCTAGAGTTAAGGTTTATGGGAGACTGGTACTCTCCATTTGCCTCAGGAAACAGAAGACCCCATTCAACACCTGAATTTAAGCACAAAAGACAAAATCTTTGATTCAATCAACCTTTAAATGGTGATTACATTTTCTTCTAATGCAGTTATCAAAGCATACTTATCTTGCGGATAACACTGTCCTTGTTCATGACCCACTAGCATGCTCCTCAACCTTGAAACTTTTGTACCAATCAAACTTTTGCACCATGATAATTTGTGTCAAATAAAATATTAAATAATAAACAGTGGTCCATTTTTTTGTCCCAATGTTGTAACTAAATAAAGGCTGCCAGAGCTCTAGTGCCTCAAAGTCATTACAGAGCAGTCCACCAGGAATAGCAGACACAGGGGGATACAGGATGTGCTCGGTTTTTGTTTTTTGTTCTTTTGGGTTTTTTTTTTTTTTTACCTCGGCTGCTTTTCTATATGCATTACTCACTCCTCTCTTCTTTGACTATTCACTATGCATTTGTTTGTTCTAAAACCTCACTAGTAAAGAAAACATATTAAAACATTAACAGAAGAACAAAGATTGGAAAGAAGATTCTCTTCACAAAAAGAACAATCTTGGTCTAAATACAGTTTTTAACATAATAACCATGCATTATGCAGTTATATATTTTTTTTAATCATGCACTTTTTTTTATAAAAACACTTTCAGAAAAGGTTCTTATGTGGTCGCACGCAATGCGACAGATCACAGATCACAGAAGTCTAATCTTGTCTGTGTATTTAAAGAATTGGTAGTACTGAGACGGGGTTGCATTTGGAGTAATTCCTGATCGTGGGTGTGACAATAAAGTTTCATGTTTCACAAAGAGGAGAATTAGCCAGTGATTCTGTCATTGAATTCTTACCTTCTTCATAGCCCCAGTCCAGCTCATCTTTGCCAGGGTAGTTATCGGTCTCCTCTATAACATTATCTGCCATAGCAACTGAGTTTTCTCTCTACAACTTTCGTTCTGTCCTGAGCAGGTTCCAAAAAAACTACTTCTTTCTGACCCTGTTTTCAGGGTGAATTCTTCCTCGTCGCTTGCTCACTTCCCTCCCATAAAACATGAAGAAAGTGTTCTACAGCAATACAAGTGGAAGTGACTAAACTCAATAGCTTCAAAGACTCAGTGTCCACGCTGAGACTGCAGCCAACAGGAACCAGTCGTCATTCCATCGAAAGTGATGAGTTTTCTTCTCCTGCGCTCTCCTAGGAAAGTTGTCTTCTCTGTACCAAACAAAAGTAAATTCACAAACTTACTCTCTTAGCTACTACAGCCCACACGGTCCCCCCACGAGCCATGTGATTGGCCTAAGCCTCTGATGTAGCACCATAGAAACAGCTCAGCAGTCTGGCCCTGGTTTACAGTCAGGCCACGGGAAGCACAGTGCACATTGGCAAGAATGCAGGAGTGATGTTGCTCTTGGAGAGTTCCTCCCACAATGGAGGAAATGGGTGTGGTTAAAAAAAACACCCACCAGGGGGAGGGTGAATAAGGAGAGACCGAAGAGAGGGAAGGTCTGTTATTGTTTGCTTTGCACGTTGCTGATGGTGATTTCAAGGTAGGGATGAGAGGGGCCCATACGGTGCTTTCCCCTAGCTCATGGTTATTATTCCTCCTTAAACTGTCCAGAGACAGCTCTACTGACTTTAATCAGAAGTTTGCAGGAGACCTTGTTATTTGTCAGCAATGTCAAATCTTATCTTCGTTCTACAATGCTAAATGTTATTTTATCAGCTAGACAACAGTAGCTTAAGCTATCAAGAACAGTTTGAACTTCCACTAAATGAATTTATGAAGTCTCCTGAATGCACTGACTGACCCAGATAAAAAAAAAATGTAACAACTGGAGGAGGTGAAGACTCCAGTTGTCGCATTGCCTTGAATTCTATACTAAGTAACTACTTTGACCCTAATTTTCTAAAATTAAAGGCAGCACATTACACAAAAGTGCAATCACTACCTAATTAATTAAAAGTAGGTCGATTTACTCCCCAAAGCTCAGGGAGTAGAACAGGGCTGTCATGTGACCTCAGCATCTTCTATATTAAATTGACATTTTTGATCAGATATATTTGGGAAATCTGCATTGGCAGGCATCAAAACAAACAGTTTATCGGGAAGGTGTGTCTGATATAGTGTTCAGCAGGATTGAGGAATTTGAATTCATCTGAATACTTTGACGTTCCATGTCCCTAAAACTAGATTCTGAGTCCAGGGGTTGGGTTGTCGAGGTCCCGCCTTCGACTGCTACCCAAACCACAAGGCACCGGCCCCTTACGGTCCCTCCTGCAGGTGGTGGGCCCACGGGGATGGCCCCACGCCGCTGTTTGGGCTGAGCCCGGCCGGGTCCCGTGGGGCAAGACCCGCCACCAGGCGCCGCATGCCGGCCCGGCCCCAGGCCTGGCTCCATGGCGGGGCCCCGGCTGCGCCATACCGGCGACGTCGCGACTCCATTCCAGGTCTTTTCCATAAGGGTATCATGGACCGCTCTTTGTCTGGCTTGTCACCTAGGACCTGTTTGCCATGGGAGACCCTACAGGGGCATATAGCCCCGGACAACCTAGCTCTAGGGTCATTCAGGCACTCAAACCCCTCCACCACGTTAAGGTGGCGATCCTCGGAGGGCCTTGGTCCTCAGTCGGACAAGGGTGGCTTGCCCCTTCAGGTTGGTGGGGAGCTCCTGCCCCAGGTGGAGGAGTTTAAGTATCTTGGGGTCTCGTTCACGAGTGAGGGAAGGATGGAACGAGAGATTGAC
This sequence comes from Puntigrus tetrazona, assembly GCF_018831695.1. Classification (NCBI taxonomy): domain Eukaryota; kingdom Metazoa; phylum Chordata; class Actinopteri; order Cypriniformes; family Cyprinidae; genus Puntigrus; species Puntigrus tetrazona. The sequence continues at coordinate 10,906,929 of NC_056700.1, read as the reverse complement.
AGGCGGATCGGTGCAGCTTCTGCAGTAATGCAGTCGCTGTACTGGTCTGTCATGGTGAAAAAGAGCTGAGCCGCAAGGCTAAGCTCTCGATTATCGGTCGATCTTCGTTCCTACTTCACCTATGGTCATGAGCTTTGGGTCATGACCGAAAGAATGAGATCCCGGATACAAGCGGTCGAAATGAGTTTCCTTCGTAGGGTGGCTGGGCGCTCCCTTAGAGATAGGTGAGGAGTTCAGTCACTCGGGAGGAGCTCGGAGTAGACCCGCTGCTCCTCCACATCGAGAGAGGCCAGCTGAGGTGGCTCGGGCATCTGTTCGGATGCCTCCCGGACGCCTCCCAAGGGAGGTGTTCGGGCATGTCCCACCGGGAAGAGGCCCCGGGAAGACCTAGGACACGCTGGAGAGACTATGTCTCTCGGCTGGCCTGGGAGCGCCTCGGTGTCCCCCCGGAAGAGCTGGAGGAAGTGTCTGGGGAGAGGGAAGTCTGGGCATCCTGCTTAGACTGTTGCCCCGCGACCCGGCCCCGGATAAGCGGAAGAAAAAAAGAAGAAGAAGAAGAATACTTTGAATAATTCATTCACTGAACAATATAATTCTTGTTTGAACGAAGGCTCATCAGATTACAGGACTGTCCTCTAGTGGACATTGCAAGACATGACAGCCTGCTCAGAGTCCAGGAATGAGAGACATTTGGTACATGACTATAAATAAGTAAGTAATGTGTTCATTTCTCACTCGACTTTGACCTTGCTTAGAAACGAGTCATGGCAAACAAATTCATCTCAGAAAAAAAAACCTTTAGTGTCAATGCTTTGAGCTAAAATATGAGTCTGGTATCCATGATATTGCTTAAATCTGGTCTTACTCAGGAGAGACATCCCGTTTGTTGTGTGAGGGCAACATAGGATGGACTTCTACAGGAAGCATTTGTCTCATATTCTGGCAAGAAGAGTTTAAAGTTACTCTCATTCTGACGGCACCCATTCACTGCAGAAGATTCAGTGGTGATCAACTGACGTAATTCAAAATTTCTCCAAACCTTTTCTGATGAAGAAAACTGGGGTGATTAAAATTTTGACATTTTTTTGGGTGATATACACTATAGATTTTCCTCCAACTATTCTTCAAAGTCTAAATGTGAAGGCATACGTTTATATATAATAAAAAAAACTCCATTAAAGTTTGTGTATCTTACTAGTTTAACAATATCTAAGGTCATCTATGGTACCTTAAGCAAATGTCTCTAGGGTAAAACTCACAACATGGTGTGTTCCCCTCATTAGATAATTACATATACACAGTACATTACAAATCTTGCATTGTTCTTATAAATTAATTAAAACTGAGATTGGAAACAGGAGGCTTGTGCACATCGCCTGCCCTTTCATGCGTGCAATGGTTTTGACACCATCAATGTGGCCCAGAGCAAAGCACTTAACCCCAAATAGCACCGCTGACACTGGAGTATGGTTAACCATGCACTTTGAATCCTGTGTCAGTCTGAATAAGAACAACTTGCTTTCAGTTTGATGGATAGGCTTTGAAATTTATTCTTGCAACTGTGCGTACCATTAAGAAATGAAAATATTATTACTTGATTGCTGAAATGTGAGGAATGCTACAACCCGGATTCTGGAAAAGTTTTTTAAATTTCAACGAAATAAAAACTAAAAGTATTTTAAATCGCATGCGCCAATATTTAATTCACTGTAGAACATATATAACATAAATGTTTAAACCACTGGTCTCAAACTCAATTCCTTGAGGGCCACAGCTCTGCACAGTTTAGGCCTAATCAAACGCACCCGATCTAGCTGATCAAGCTCTTCGGGATCACTAGAAACTTTTAAGCAGGTGTGATTGGGGCTGGTTGAAGTTAAACTCTGCAGAGCTGTGGCCCTCCAGCAATTGAGTTTGAGACCACTGGTTTAAACTTGACAAATTGTACTATTTTATTGGCTAATTTCAAATAATGTAAGGTATTTAGTTTTGTTTCCAGGATGGAAAATATGGATTTAATAGCATTTTAAGTGCATTTTACATAAAACCGGTAATTGTCTGCCATAGGGTAAGAGAAATCATCTTAATGCAAACGGAAACAAGATTTATCTTTTATTACAAAAATTGGCAGAAAACTCATTGCAAATGCACATAATTTATTATATACTTTCCCATGATTGGATGCATTGATGACATACATATTCCCATCATCTCACCTTCTAAAAGTGAAACAGATTACTTGTCAGTGGCGCTGATGGGTTTCGTGAGCCTTCTTGCTGTTGAATGAGAACAAGTCAGGTGTTAATTTTGTTACTCTAATTAAGAAATGTAACAGGTTGGCATTTAATTTTGTGAAAATGGTTTTACACTGTTTGAACAAAAGCTGCTATGCATTTAAATAGACACTAAATGATATTTATTGAGTGAAATGTTTGCAAAGTCATGTAGCCAACACTCATTAAACTTTTATGCTTTACCTTGATTAAATTGTTTTTATACTTAATTTTTGGCTGCTGTGATGTTCTTCTTCTTCTTGGGATACTATGAAAATTAATATTAGTTTAATAATTTACAGTTTTCACAATAAAAGTGAAAAGGTTGTTTTGAAGAATATTTAAACACTTAAGTTGAAATTCTACAGTAAACAAGCAAATTAGTAAGGATGAGAGGATCATGGTTGTGTATAAAATATTTCATAAGTTGCAGACAAAAAAAATCACATTTCTCAATGCAAAATCACAATCACACATTTAGTTGTGTCGCCAACTACCTTACATAAAATACAAAAAAAGATTCACATAATCTAGAGAAATCTCAGTTTTGTGGGGCAGTGGCTGGAAGCCTCGGGTGAATGTGAATTACCTTTGAGCCCTCAGATAGCATTGCATGGTAAATATAGCCAAATGTGCTCAAGAAGTACTTCAGAAAACTGCTGTCATTACGAAATACATATATTGGGATTGTACAGAAACATACATTGCAATCAAGAGGAAATATTTTATGGGACGTCCATGGATATCATATAAAGACATATATAAAGACAATGCAAGGTTCAGGCTGATGATTCATGACTCATGATGGTTCAACTTTTTGAACAATGTTGCTGGGCAACTTTGGGAAATGTTGCCATCAATGGGCAAAGAGGTAATACAGAATGCCCATGACTGATCTAAAATATCCAGATAGAAAGTGCCCAAGCAATGTTGCTCCATAAATGTTGCCCTATGTATCATCAACCTAACTCTACTCTTGTTACAATAGTGTGCTTTTGTTGACACCTACGGATTTGACTGATTGGCCAGCACATGTATGACCCATCATCCAAAAGGAGAATCAGACAGTAATGCCTAGAGACGCATCAGCAAACATTTTTCTTACTAAACTTTAACAATATCCAACCATTTTCAAAACATTCTAATTAAAAGGATAGTTGGTGTAACACAGTGAAACGTGTCTCTCTCCCACCTTTTGAGTGGAGTGTGTTGAGCCAATATTAAAAAAATACAATTAGGCTTAAACAACAGATTATTGAAAAAATGTATGGTGGGGACTTCTATGCACCAGTTGTTGATTGTATATTGTGATTATAGATGTTATAAATGTGGTAAATAGGGGTTTTTGCCCTGTTAATAATTCCTAGAACTATTGTTTTTTGTTTTGCATTGCAGGAACTTGGAACAGGTTTAGTTGTAAGAACTGTTTTAGGGAACTCAATATCCTTCTACTTCAGAGTAGGGTCTAAAACAGTTATATAACAAACGCTAGAGACGTTAGAGCATGCTAATTGGCCAAACCCATACAAAGTTGCGTAAAAATATTTATTCCACAAAAGTGAGGTGGCAGGGGTTGGTTTAAGTGAACTAAATGAACGAAGAAGTCCTGTTTATGGCACCGGAGAGAAGTCTGTTATTTTTACTGGAATTGTTGTTAACTCGCCACGCATGAAGGTCTCCAGTTCGGGCTGAGCCCTTTTTTTGTGTCATTTGTAAGCTCTGTCAGTGCGGGTTTCCTTCACAATCCAAAGACACATCTTATAACGTGCAATTAGAAAATACGCATTGTTCATTTCACGCTGACCTTACCAGGCTATACTACAGCAAACTAGCATAAACAAATTCGGAGAATCTTTAGCTTTGCTGTTAGTTTTCAGGGATGCTTATTCCACAGTGGACCCTTGGGAGTTCACTCACTTTCACTTTATCAAATCACCAATTTCAGACTTTTTTTTTGTAAGTGTCACTATTCTCTTGTAAAGCGTCTAAGGACACTGCGTCCCTCTGCCCCCTCGACGAACATTGACCTGACACACAGCGGTTAGGTGACTGAACTTCCGGTGAAGTCCACAGCCTCCTCTGTTCTGCGTGCGTGGCGAAGGCGGGACGCGTGACGTAGGCCGGCTGGAGCTCGAGGTGTTTATTGTTCCTTCCCGTCGAAGAGAGAAAAGGGCTGGCTTTACGGAGGCATATATCACACACATTTTCCCTGCGGTTTTAGCTTCAAGGAGCCATTTTAGTAAGGCCGAGACAGGTTAATACGGGACCGGTTGGCCATGGCGTACGCGTATCTCTTCAAATACATCATAATCGGAGACACGGGTAAGCAGCGACGGCGAGCCTCTTATTTCCGCAGTGCTGGAGTCAATGACGTGGTTCAAGCAGAGGCGCGAGGGGTGGGAGGACTGACAGCCTGTTTTTCTCTGCCTTTCTCTCCCGACTGCCTCATTAGCTCTTAGCCTTAGTGTTATCGCATACGTAAAGTCGTTTCCTAAGCGTGTGCTTCGTGTCACGGCAGCGGTGCGCGGTTCTAAGGCTGTCACGGTCTTTTGTTTTCGGCTCTGGGTGGGGGGAGCTAGCAGGCAAGCTAACCGCTGCTTCACATCAGCTGTCTGCCTCAATAACAACAGCATCCTTGCTTTCTATTAGCATGACATGTAGAGCGAGACAGCAACGTGCTGTGTACGTGTCAGTGCTTCTAGCCAAAGTGTTCTTTTGCTTTGCATACATCTTTTTTTTTCGCCCAACTAAAGGCCACAACAGCCCGGCTAATGTTAGTTAGCCAACATCGCTAGCAGCTATTTACTCTTTTCTGAAAATGGCGTTAGCTCATCAGAGGATAAACACGTTTAATAAGCAATTTCCCCTTTTTACTCCTCAAGTCTCACATTGGTCAATCAAGATCATATCATTTGTGTTTTGATGCTGGTAAGCCCGTATAATTGTGGCCTGCTAGTGTTCTCACCAGATTTCTGCCACTGTAGGCCTTTCCCCAAGAGATACGGCAACAGCAGAAATATATATTTCTTCCTTTTAAAAGTCTTAATCTGTCGTTCAATTCCGCACAGTTTTCTTTTTTACTGTGTTAATATTTTGCTAGACGACATAAATACATTAATATAATGCTAATGATGTTCAGTGCCAACCAGAATTGTTCATATGTTTTTTGCATCCAGTTCAGTCCAGGTTGAATCTTTGCTTTTGCTTTTTTTCAGACCTACTTTGTATTAAGTGTCTTTAACCAACCACACACTGAATTAACAATATGATACAATGCATTTATTACGCACACATGTTTTATTTTGCGCTTGTATTACAAAAAAATCACGATATACTGTTGATGCTACCAGTACCCATAAACCAATATATTACATAAAACATCTCTCTTTATATATAGATAGATGGATAGATAGACTAGATAGATGTGCACTTAATATAAAGTAGAACTGGGCCTTTTTCCACCAAATGATGAATTTTTGTCTTCCCCCACATATGCTCAGTCTTTTTCTACGTTGCTAAGGACTAAGATTAAACTGCAGGACTAATGTTGTGTTCAGGATTTTGTTGCACTGAAACCTACAGCATCAAAATCATCTTAAGGAAGACTTTTCTTGGTGTATTTAAATGCATCTTAAAACTGGGGTCTTTTGTGCTGCATATGTAACCTTTAACAAGCTTTTCATCCACAGAATACTGGGTAGGATTGCTTTGTTTACTGAAGCCTCTTTCCTGCCTCCTGTGGAGACGCACTGTAGAGGTGGTGCTCAACGTTTTTTGGAAAACTGTACAAAGTTTTATAATTTTCTTTACAAACTGTGTCTGCCAGTCTGAGTTTGTTCAGAATGTCACTGCTAAAATAAATGAGTTAAGCAGTAGTTCACACAGAAATTAAAATTGGCCCTCGTGGCGTTTTTAGACCTCTATGACTTTCTCTTCTGTGGAACGTAAAAGAAGATATTTAGAAATAAAACAGTTTTGGAGATCATTGACTTCTGTTGTATGACTAAAAACACAAGGGCTTTCTTAGAATAATTTTATGTTCCACAGAAGAATGTCAGTCAAAGATTTGGAACAAGATGAGGGTGAGTAATTTTTTGGCAAAATTGTATTTTTTTTTTCAGGGTGGAGTGTCCATTTAATCTTAACGACTATGCCCTGGTACAGGTTGTGCCATAACATCTGATGTTATGAAGCCACTAACATTTTACCTAACTTGACACTTCTAGAGTGATCGGGTTCTTCCTTTTCATCAGGCCTTGAATTGTGTGCAAAAACAGCCATTATGAACTCTTCAATCCCTAATGCATTTCACATAACGCTGAACAGCAGCGCAACTGGCTTTTTGTGTAGTTCACTTTTAGGCAGTTGTGGTTGTAAAAGTGATGTGTAAACAGGCTTATGCCTTTGCATGTTGCTCAACCCGGGTCAGATGATGCTCATCTGCAACTTGATCTAGCTGGTCGTTATAAGGCATCATGAGATTGCATTTAGCCTGTTCTGTGTTCATGCTTGAGGTGTAAGTTTGCAGTGTTTAATGCAAGAGGTGCAAGTTTAAAACTGGCACAAGGAGAGATTTTTACTGGATTTCTAGGACAAGCTACTTTTAATATTTGTATTGATCCATTCAGCTGACCGTTTTATTCAGTTACCTACAACTGAGACTAAAGTAAGTATATGTAACCCTGGACCACAAAACCAGCTTTAAGTTGCTGGGGTATATTTATAGCAATATTAAAAAATACATTGTATGCGTCAATGAATGCCAAAAGGATATTGAGTAAAGGATCATGTTACATGACGATATTTAGTGAATTTCTTACTGTAAATATATAAACTCTTTTTGATTAGTAATATGCATTGCTTAAAAGTTAAACAAAATGATTTACGTTTGTTTTGTGTCCTTCCCCCTTTTTTTTTTTCACCTCAGGTTCCAGATATCTAAATAGATTTAACTCCAGATATTGTCCAGTCTTAACAAACCATATATCGATGGAAATCTTATTTAATCAGCTTTCAGATATAATAGTTTGAAAAATGTATTCTTATGATGGGTTTTGTGGTCCAGGGCCACAGATCTGATTGATTTCACAGATGCGTCTGTAAGTAGTGATACTGTACAAAGTTAACTTGAACATTTTAGGTCTGTTCAAGTGCTAAGCAACAGACAGTGTTTTTTTTTTTTTTTTCTTAAAGTTTGCATGCATATATGCAAACTTGTTTTAACAAATAAAAGCAAAAGAATCTCCTCCTATTAGTTTGATTTCAGTTGATGGCCATGACCACAGTGGCATAGATATAATATTAGATTAAGGTGATAGCATCCTGCTTGTACCAGATTATTTATAGTGTCACAGTTATTTACAAGAGGCTATACAACAGTCAGCAAGCCTATTATATGACACAATAGTTACTGTATTGTTTAGCATGTTGAGTGTAGTCTGCACATTGTAATTTTGTGAGTGTTGTGTTGTCTCCATGCATCTCTCTTGTGAGTGCTCTTTGAATGCTGCTTGTTTTCTTCTCAACGGCTGTTGCTCATGGTAACGCCTCCTCCTAATGTCATAAGCATTTAACCTGTTTTGCGTATCAAGGCAGATCTTCTAATCTCATTTTGGGGGATGGGTTTATTTAGTTATGCTGGTAATATAAAATGTCTTGAACTGATGATTTTACATTAATTCGATTAAAGTAGTTCATTAAATATAGAATCACATTCAGGGAGTGGGAGGTATTTTGTTAATCTGAAACAAGTATATAGTTTAAGTAGACAGGAAAAAATGCATTTTATATATTGCTTGTATGTTACACTGGAAATTGAATATAGCAGACGTCTTTGTTTTTGCTATCAGTCTGTCAGGTAATTGGTCTCTCGACGCTGTATCATACTCATCTGCCCTGATGTGTCTCAATTTAATTATTTCTCTGATATTGATCTCCATGCATTAGTTATTTCTTTTATTCTTGTTCATTTTAGCAGTAATAATGAGATGGTTTTACAATGGCTTTAATTAAACCCTGTATGTTTATGCACATTGTTAGGAAGGAAGATGAGAGTGGAAGGCCTATTCTACTCTCAAAACAGAAATAACCCTGTCACTTTTGCAGTTTTTCAATTATAGCCTGAACAAATGGTTTTGATGTAATGGGATAGAGCAGATGTACAGGCCTGAGGCTAATTGTGGCTATTCACGTGTGACCCTCTGTGTTTGCTTTGCAGGTGTGGGGAAGTCGTGCCTATTATTACAGTTTACAGATAAGCGCTTTCAGCCAGTGCATGATCTCACCATCGGTAAGGCTCTTTAACTTAACCACATATTCTCTCATTAATTAAAACAGCAGGAATGGGTCTCATTAGCACAGGAAGCAGACTGGTGCCAGTCTCCTTGAAGTGTTTTTGTAAGGAACCCTCTGTAAGCACATAATAATGAAATTTGTGGTGTGGATGAACGGGCTCTATCCACTCCATGGGTAAATAAATGTATTAAAAAATGTTTTTAATTACCATTCGATAAGGGTATTGTTTTATGTAGCCAATACTTTAAAATTACGTGTTGATTTAAATCTGAAGCGATGCGTTCAGTGCCCTGTGCTGTCGCATGAGTCACAAATCAAGCTCTATCTTTATTTGTCTCGACAGGTGTTGAATTCGGAGCGAGAATGATAACTATAGATGGCAAACAGATAAAACTTCAGATCTGGGATACGGTAAGATTAAAATCGTCTGATTCTTTTTATTTTTGGTGGACCTTTATTTGTGCTTTGATTTCTGTGGTTGAGGTCGGCCAGCCCTTAATAAATGATGCAAGTGTCACTATGGCTGATATGTGAACCTAACACAGTTAGAGACAGTGTTGTGGGAATCTGCATTTCCTGATTACTTAGATCTGGCCGTGCAAAAATGCTAATGCAGCAATACGACTGAGGCTGCTCGTGGGAGTTCAATTCCGCTGCCAGGTCGCTTTGAGCCGGTCACATGACATCGAACCTAAATGTCACGTGATTTATGACTCTAGAGACACAGGAAAATGATGCCATGACAATGCCACCTAAACAAAGTCCTGTTCAGTTTATTGGTAACTATAATGGACCGATTTCAACAAGTGCTCTCCGAAATTATCAGCTGTAAGCAAGTTTAATGTGGAAAATATTTTTTTGTTTGTTTTGTCCGTTAGTGGTGAAAAGATGCTCCATGCAGCCAAATGTAGTAGCAACTTCAAACAGCAGGTTTCATCCACATGCTCTCTTTCTAAAGCCCTGGCCTACAAAGACATGCCAACAAACCTGATGTCATGTTCAGAATGATTTCCTGGGAGAAAATGTTTCTAACTGGTTAATTTTTATGCTATGGGCTGCTCACCTGGCCTTTTTTTATGGTTTGCAACACCTGTGGCTTTCACAGAACAGGTTGTGGTTTTTACAGGTTTGATTACCTTTAACTACCAGCCAATACGTGTACGAAACCAAACTTATAATACAATTTAAGTGCTCTCTTTAGTCTGTATGTATCAAGTCTGCATTAACTTAATCAAATGTGATTAAAATATCTTAATCTTTTTTCTTTTTTTTGTGGTCACTTTTTTTAAATCAATTTAATTATTTAAAATATACATTTATTAAAAGGTCTGAAAGGTTTTGTATGTTTTCTATCCTTTATATTTCTGTGACTACAGCTGCAGCTCTTCATAGGGAATGACATTAAAATGAAATATTTCAGTGATTCACCCTGAGATATTGTATATTTTTTTCTAAGCATTCCTTATAATTGAGTATGTTTGTTTTAAATGACAGAGCTCAAATAGTCTTAGATCGACATGGATCAGTGCTTTGCCAGCATGTATAAATGTTTGTACAGTATAACAGTCAATATTTTGACACATTCAGGAGCAGACTTGTATAAGAAATGCAGTTTTGAACAATGTTGACGAAAGATAAAAGTCCTAGCTACACATAAACATTTCTGACCAGCAGAGGGAGACAACGTATCAATGAT